>NC_056747.1:615931714-616231714 GCF_019279795.1 Protopterus annectens
CGACTATCTGGTCCACAAATGTTTGTGCGGTCTACATTCTGATTTTCAGCACACTTCAGCCGATAGAATGTCGTTCACACAAATATATATATATATATATATATATATATATATATATATATATATATACACACATGTATATATATACACACACACACCCACACATGTATGTATGTACAGGTTGTTGTGTCTTTCGGCTTTTCCTGATTAGGGGTCGCCACAGCGGAACTCCGGTCCGCTAGTGATTGGCAGTTGATATTTACGTACCATCTTGCCAGGCCTGACGCACAACCTTCAATGAAGGTACGCCCATTCATGCATGTCTCCACGCATAAGACGCTCTAGCTGAGAATCAAACCAGACAGCGTCTTACTGTGAGGCGACAACGCTACCACAGCACCACCACCGCGCCCTCCTTGAAATTGTAATTTAGATTTTATTGATGGGAGGGTATGGCTGGAACCTGACACAACTGACATGATTGCCTGCAAGACAGATAAGGGAAGTATTGTTCAGAATGTCCTCTGTTGGATTCAATGATTGTTGCAGCAGCCATCAAAAGGAAACTTACAAAGGAGTCTACAGCTCTCACCCCCCTGAATAAGTCTAAGGTTATTGACAGGATGGGAAAGCAAGCTTATTTCTTGGACACTTTTACTCTAAGTGTATTAAATTACTCAACCCATATAAATCACTGCCAAAGGGACTTAGCTTAACAAGTAAAGGATACTTTGAAACAGCATGTCACACCATAGTCTACTAAACATTTGCAGACCACTGTGGATACCATATTCAGCATAACTGATCTCTGTGTGCATTTGTATTACAATGCAGCTGATGAGCAGGAAAGGCAGCAGGCATAGGTACAACTGTCAGGTGTCATTCTTGACTCCATCTATACGATTTGGCAGACAATGTCCCCTTGATGGATCTGCATGCTTTGGTCCTGCAGTAAAGGAAACATTAATGAGGGGGAAACAGGAAGGGAAGACAAAGCCAATAACTACATTAGATCATGATCCAGTAAAAAGTAAGATAAAGATTCAGGATAATGATAAAAATTAGACACTGACATGTTCCTACTTTTCTGTTAGAAAGGAAGGAATTTAAGGAATTGATAGTAAATGTGATTTTAGACTTTTTAGGGAAGACAGAAATTACTTCAAAAGGATTATCTAGTTCATAGGTAGGTACTAGGCTATCGGCCCAAGGGCCTATGCAAGCCTAGCCAACAAGGTTCCCTGGCTTACGCCACCCAAGAAAGTTATTTTCCTGTGCCACTGACGAGCAGAGACACAGAAGTGATCCCTGGGGTGTATTTCCTATTTCCCATCCACTCATCAAGATTTTTCTTGAAGAGTGCTAATGAAGAACTTTGCTTGACATAGATGGGTAGCCTGTTCCAGAGTATGGGAAGTCTCTGGGATAGGAATCTATTCCTCCAGCATGTCCTGTGTATTGTGGTGACAAGGTTTAGGTCCCTAGAGCGTGTAGCTCAGAGGGATTGGGATTTCTTTAGGTGTAGCATGTCCAACAGCTCTGGGTTTGACATAGCTTTATATGTTAGGCAGAGATCACCTCTGAGTAGGCGATATGCTACGGAGTAAAGCTGGAGTTTTTTGAGGCGGTCAGTGTAGGGCATTTGTTTGAGACCAGTAATCCTCTTTGTGAGGTACTTCTGTGGCCTTTCCAGCTGCTGCAGATGTCTTGTGAGGTACATTCCAAAAGGGGCGTTGTAGTCTATAATGGGTCTAATGAGTGATGAGTAGAGGGTAACGATGACCTCTTTATTCCTGGACGAGAACCCTTTTATGATGAGGTGTGCCACGTAGAAGGACTTCCTGACTACTGTGGCGATGTGACTATCAAAGGAGAGACTACTGTCCACCTGGGTCCCAAGGTCTCTTATCACGCATTCGGTGTTAAGTAGATTGCTACCTATGTGGTAGTTTATGGGTACAGAGTTTTTACCAAAGGGGATGACACTGCACTTTTTGGCATTGAGCTTGAGGCCATGGCTCTGACACCAGGCATCTGTCTCAGAGAGGCCCTTCTGTAGGATGTTGACATCATTTGGGGACTTGACTATGGCTCCTAGTTTGCAGTCATCTGCGAACTTCGTTAGCCAGAGGCCTTCTGTGTTAGCCTGTACTTCAGAGAAGTAGATACCAAACAGGAGCGGTCCCAGGATGGAACCCTGTGGTACTCCACTTGTCACTGGTTTGAGGTCAGATTTGGCAACCCATCTTGTGACGTAGGGATTTATGCCTAGTTTATTGAGTTTAGCTATAATTCCAGAATGGGGGACGGTGTTGAAAGCCTTGGCGAGGTCAAGATAGGCTGTGTGAACCACTTTACCCTCTTTAAACGGCTTTGGTGACTGCCTTTAAGAAGTCGATCAGGTTCAGGAGGCATGATCTGCATTTCACAAACCAGAACTGGGTGGGATCCAGAGTTTGGAGGTTACCAATGTATTTGTTTATGAGTTCCATGATGATACGTTCCATGGCTTTGCAGACCAGGCTCGTCAGGCTAATAGGTCTATAGTTTCCAGGATCAGTGGTGGCTCCCCCTTTGTGGAGTGGGATAACTGTTGCTGTGCACCATTCAGTGGGCACATAGCCTGATGCGAGGCTATTATTGAACATGGTGCTTAAGTGGGGAGCAAGTTCATTCTGAAGTTCATGTAAAACGCAGCCTGGGATGTTGTCCGGTCCCATGGATGCTGTATTTTTGGCTTTAGAGAGTGCAGCTTTCACCTGCGTAGTTGTGATTACAGGGACTCTGCATTCTTCCTGTATAGATATGGGCCCTTTAGGGGGTGAGGGGGGGTAAAGTTAGCACTGAACCTATCTGCCAGGATGTTGGCAATATCAGTTGGTTCTGTAATTTTCATGACTTTGTGCTGTAACTCAGAGCAGGTCTGGGTGTTGCCATTGAGATTCTTGACATAGCTATAGAATGCTTTGTGGTTGTCCTTGGAATTAGTGGCAATTTTATTTTCGTAGCTAGCTTTGGAGGATCTTATAAGGGATCTCAGCTTCTTACTGAGGCTGACCAGGGAGCTCCTCCACTCATAGGATTTTACTCTCTTTTGCAACAGTTTCTTCCTTCTGTTGTACAGTTTGTTTATGGCAGGGGACCACCAGATTGGCTTCCTTTTTTTGGAGGCTAGCGTCTTGGTTCTGTTTGGGATAGCACGATCCATGCACTCATGTAGGTGCTTATAGAGAGCATTTGTGTAGGATTCAGCAGTTGTAACTGTATTGTCCATCTGCATGGGTGTCATGAAGTTCACTACTTCTGTCTTAAGAAGCATGAAGTTGGCTTTGGAGAAATTTCTTACTGTGGTTTCCTTAATGGGGGGTGGGGGTGGGATGTGGATATCAAGGGTGATTAGCTTATGGTCGGATCGGACTAACGAAGAGTTGACTTCAGGTGTGGAACACCGGTCACTCATGTTGGTAATGACTGGGTCTAGGATATGGTTGCCCCTGGTGGGGGTGTGGATAAGTTGATCTAGGGCATTGGAGTTTATGAATTCCAGAAAGCGTTGCGCTAAGGAGTTAGTACATGAGTAGTTTTCCCAGTTAATGGTGGGGTAGTTGAAGTCGCCCATTATTAGGGTGTTTGGTTGAACCCTAATATTTTCCAGTACATCAAGAAAAGAGGAGTGGGAATCCTGGGGCATGGTGGGGGATCTGTAGCAAGCTACAATTTGGATTGCAGTTTTGCGAAGAGTTAGTTGCACTTGGATAACCTCGGATGCATTATGCTGAGCAACTAGCCTGGAGGTGTGGATATCCTTAATGAATATGGACACACCCCCACCTTTGGTGTTTTGTTCCAGGTTAGATGGCCAAAAAGTGTGGTATGAGTTATAGCCTGGTAGTGCAGTGGTGCTCTCTGGAGCCTTGAACCAGGTCTCAGTCACTGCACAGATATCGATGTTCTCCATTTTAAGGAGTGCCTCGAGTGAGTGCATTTTGAAATTTAGACTTCAAGCATGGAGTAGCATTACCCTCAGTTTTTGTTTGCCTGTTCCTGTTATGGTGGTGAATTTGTTACTTGAACCCAGCCTAAAAAAGGCACTATATGGGCAGCAAGAGCATTAGCCAGTATCCGGAATCCTAGGGGCGACAGGTGCAGGCCATCTGTGGCAAAGCATCGTGGTCTGTCGACCATGTAATCTCAAGCAGACAGATACTGGATCCCCTTAGAATGACACCAGAAGCTTAGCCAATTGTTGAAATCAATCATTTTGTCCTTGTACTGCGGTATCATTCTGGGCGATGGCAGAATGCTACTCAGGGCTAGGGTCATACCTGCCTGGGCTACAAGATCGCAGAGCTCTTCCATGTCTCTTTTCATGTAGTCCAGGGACGTACGTCTCAGGTCATTCACACCAACATGGACAATGACAGAGTCATATTTGTACTTGTTGTGGAGTGACCTGAGTGCATGGGTTATGTGGCGGATCCTGGCACCCGACAGGCAGCTGACAGTAACCTTCTCCTTGTTTAGCCTGGAGAGTGGGACATCAGTGTGCCTGACTATAGAGTCACCTATGACTATTGTGTTGGGTATGTTGTTTTGCCTTATTGGCTGTGTTTGAGTGGCACACTGAATCTGTGGGCTATGTGTCATTTGGGTTGTGTTGGGGGATGGAGGTTGCTTGTGTTTCTGCTTTGGAGGTCTCTGTTGCTTAGGCAGATTATTATTGAGAGCCTCTGCAAATGTTTTTGAGTTTCTATGTGTGGATTTTGGTGGTGTAGACGTAGACTATGTGATGAGTGTGGTGTGGTGCAAATGTTTACCTTCTCCTCATGACTGTCAGGTTCAGTCTTGGTTGGTGAGAGCTTTACCTCCAGTTTGGCTAGATAAGTGCATCTCTCACAGGTTGTAGTGTTGGGTGGTAGGAGGAGAAGGTTGTCTGTGTACATGAGGCAATTTCTACATTGCCTCAAGATGCCCAGATTCATCAGATAGACAGGGGAGAACACTGGGAGCTGACCCTTGGACATGCCTGAATAAAAAACTATTTTCCTCTAGATAAGTGAGGAAAGTGAGTACAAGAGCTGTTTTTCTCAACGCCAGTGAGAAAAGTAAGTACAAAAACTGTTTTCCTTTAGGTAATGAGGAAGCTTGAGTGCTATAGTAATTAGTAGCTTATTTAGTGCTTACAAGTTCTTAACAAGTGCTGAGTATGAATAAGCAAATTTAAGTGCTAAAACTAAGAATCTGTATCTGCACTAGACGAGTTACAGGACAGAAACAAGTGCAAATGCAGGCTTTCAAATCAGAAAGTTGAGAGAGATGGAAGATTGCCCAAACGGCCAATAATTACAAGATCTGGGCCAGAGCCACTCCTTATGTGGTAGACAGGTTACCTAATGCTTACCACCCCCACTGATAAGCTAGAAGGCTTCCCTCCAACACAGAAAGGCTTGTGGGGCTCAGAAGCTTACAAACAGTCCTGGATACAGCAAATCTGTATCTGGAACACTAGTTACAGGAAAGGTAGGAAACAGGCTTACAGTTTTTTTTTTTTTTTACAGAAAAGTAGCAAAAACAGTAGTAAAAACAATTCACATGCAGTTCAAGCTAGCACACTTGAGTATGTAGCAATATTAGACCACACACAGTTTGAAAAATACAATTAAATTAAAAAGAACTAAAAGCAAGTGCAGAAAGGGTTTATTAGGTAGAATGCGGTAAAGAGATGGGATTGGGGGAGTGTCCTAGATCAAATCTACAGTGGGGCGGGCACTGCAAAAGCCACCAAATTTAAACTACAAACCAAAAACAGGGAGGGTGGGGTGGAATAAAATAAAAATGGAGTTTAAAATGTGGTAGAAATGAGAGGGGATGACAAAAAGTTAACTTATAGCAGAAGTAGTACACTATCACAATGATGAGGAACAAATGCATAGTGCCAAAGGGGAAGTAATGAATTATGTGGATAATATGCATATTTTTGATAACACTTCTAGAGTGCAAAAATATTTAGCACAACAGAAAGTAGCAAGAGTTGTAGCCAGACTTTGGTATCTTTGACAGTCCACCAGAAATTAACAAACAACTGATAAACCAGAGATCTTCTTTTGTGAAAATTTGTTTAAAGAGTAGGTGTGAGGAAACAAACCAGAGATCCTCTTTTGTGAAAATTTGTTTAAAGAGTAGGAGTGAGGAAACCAAGTAAATGTACAAATAGAAATATTTGTGGAAGACCTAATTATTGCCAAGGATAGAGGAAGATGAATCTCGACAATTGATTACTAAGATAGGAGGAGATGAGATTAAGAATGTGATGTATAATCAATTAACAGGGAAGTCTGTAGGAAGAGATAATTTTTCTGAAGAGATGAAATAAAAAAAATTATGCTGTATAATCGATCAACAGAGAAGTCCCTTGGAATAGATGGTATTCCTGTGGAAGTTTAGAAATTAGGAGAAAAGAAAATAACGAAGATCTGGGCTGTTTTGTTGAACAATATTTTAAAAGGGGGTGAGAGTAGCAACATCTTGCAAGAAACTGAAGTGGCTGTGCTTACCCAAAGAGGGCAAAGTCTCTTTAGATCTGGCTTTAGATAACCCATTTCAATTTTAAACCATGATTATAACGTGTTTATGTCTACACTAGCTAAAAGAATACATAGATGTTATCCAAGTTGATAGATAGTAATCAGTGTGGCTATGTGGAGGCGAAACAGACATTTGATAACATTAATAGAACAATAATGATTCAGTGGGAAGCAGAGTACAAGAAACTACTGATCTGAAGTAGTTACTTCATTTGCTCTGCAACCTGTGGGTATCGGATCCGACCTCGGATCCGAGCCGACAGCTTTCCAAGCTCCAAGATCCGAGCTCCTAGCTCCTCCCCCCTACCCATAATCCCCTGCTACCAACCATATTACCTCAGATCGTTTTTTGCCACAGCTGAAGAAGCTTTCCTTTTGAAGAGCTCCTGGCTGGGTGAGATCGTTGGTGGTTTATAACCTTTTTCTGGAATTTATAATCTTTGTGTGTGTGTGGTCTTAGCCCCTTTTTCGATTCCCTTTTGTGCTAGTTTTAGTTTTTTGGTGTAATTAGTTAGTTTTTTCTTTATTCACTCCCCCTCCCCCCTTAGCGTTTGGTTGTGTGTGTGAGTGCTAGGATGTCGGAAGGGCCTAAGGCCGTTTTTTCTAAATGTACTGAGTGTGGCCACAAGCTTTCCCCAGCTGATGACCACACTCAGTGCGTTTTGTGCCTGGGGGTAGCCCATCTATCAGAGGCCTGCCAGATCTGTGCGGCCTTTAACCCCTGGGCACTTTGGGATAGGAAGAACAAGCTGATCCTGGCGGGAAAGCTCCCCCAGGAGTCAGCTTCTCCTTCCTCTCCCGTTCGGGCTCCGGCTGCCTCGGCGGCCCCGGCGCCTTCTGTTCCCTTAGCTCAACCCCCAGGACTCAACCTCCCTCTTCGGGTTTGAGCTCTGAGGAAACTAGTGCCTCTTCTGCTAGAGAGAAGAGGCACAAGGATAAGGAGGGACATAGGTCCCATAAAAGGCGGGCTGAATCTCAACCCTCGGCTCCGCCAGCTAAAGCAGCTAAGTCTCCTTCGAGGGTCTCCGGATCCTCCTCCTTTTGGCTCCATTCGCCTAGTTTCTCGCCGGAGCCGGAGGAGGCGGATCGGTCTCCCTCGAGGTCGTCGAGGCGGCCCTCCCAGGACCTCTTCCAGGTCAATGAGAAGCATCTCCGAAGCGGATATGGATCGGATGATGCGTCAGTTCTTGCAGACCCAAATGCAGATGGGGGTGCTCTTGCCTCCCCCCCTCTGGGGGGGGAGTGCGGCTCCCATGTTTGCCCCGATCACTCCTTCTCCGACTCGTTTTCGGTTCTCGGAGTCATCGGATCCGGGCCCCTTCGGACCCAGGGATTTATCGGCGCCGATAGCGCTGGTCTCTTCGACGCCGACTATGCCCTCGAGCGTGTCGGATCGGCTGAGCGTCAGATCCGAGGAAGTTGCTGTGTCTTCGGAGCTGTTGGCTTCGGAACGCACCTCTCTCTCTGCGCCGACTGCATCGGCTCCGACCCCGATCCCTTCCTCGGAGCCGAGGAGATTGCTCTCAGAGGCTGGCGAGGGCGGCTCTCCTTCAGCTATTGAGGTAGTGGAGATGGTACTGTCGAGGTCCTCCAGGTCCCCGGTTCGGGCTTCGGATCCACCCGTACCCCCACTGTATGAGGGTCTGTCTTCCATCATGCGATCATCGGGACAGCCTGCCCAAGCACTCCAGCTAGTTTTCGCGGAGGAACAACAACCCGTGGATGAGCCCTCTTCGGATAGCCCCACTGAGGAGGTTCCTCGGAAACGTCGGTGTAAAAGGAGGCACCTGGACTCCCCCGAGTCCGTTACCACCGACACGGACTTAGATGATAGGGAGGGTTCCCCAAGGTCACCCCCTGAAGATGTCTCCTTTGGAGACATCATGGAAATGTTGCGTATTAGAGGGGGGTGGTCTGCCCAAAAACCTTCCCTTGATGAATCCGTGTTCCTGGAGGCGTTTGAGGCAGGCCCATCTACCTCCTGGGTGTCCCCTCTGGCCGACCCCCTGGTGGACTTAATTACCACCAGGGCGTGGAAGGAGCCCGACACAGTGGAGCCAATCCCTAGGCGTCCCGATAAAGTCCTCAGTCCCCCCACAGATAAACAGTCATGGGCCAAAGGAACCCCTGTTGATGCCATGTTGGTGGCGGCGGCCACCAAAAAAGAACTCGCTCAGGAGAGTTCTTTGGTCCACCCGCCAGATAAAGAATCTCGAGCATTGGACCGGATTGGGAAGCGGATGTTTGCTTCAGCGACCTTTTCCATAAGTGCGCTGAACTATATGGCACATACCATCAGGCTACAGCGAGACTTGATCAAGGAATACACTGCAGCCCCCCCCCCCCCCCCGAGTCCATGTCGGTCGGAGACAAGAATGTATTTGTGACGCGAATGGCCACTCTGAAGTCCATCTCTAATACGTCTATGCGGCTCCTCTCCCATGCTACGGAGGGAGCCGCTAGAGCTAGCGGAGCAGGGGTCATCTTACGACGTCATGCCTGGCTCCGTCTTTGCGACTTCGCGGATCCCTTCAAGGAGTCCTTCGCGAACGCCCCCTTTGACGGTTCTGCTCTTTTCAGCAAGACCGTTCGCGATACGCTAGTCCAAAGCGAAAAGGACGGGAAGACGCTGTCTGCCGTCGGAGTCCGCTTCTCTAGTCCCCAAAGATCCTTCTCCAGGAATCAGAGGGGACAAAAGAAGCTGTGGTTCCGCAAGTCTCAGCAATCCCATCCAGCTGTGGACCACTCGTCCTCTAGAGGCAGAGGAGGACAAGGTGGACGCCGGCCCAGAGGCAGAGGGGGGGGCCGCGTAATTTCGGGTCTAGAGAACCTTTCTCGGACAGACCCGCGCAACAGCCCTGAGGGCTTGCCCGACTGTCCCTCTCTGGAGGCAGTCGCGGGGCGGTTGACGGAGCACCTGTCAAACTGGGAGTCCCTTACAACGGATCGATGGGTGCTCCGTATCATATCCAGAGGTTATTCCATTCCATTCCTAAATCTTCCCCCCAAAACCAGACGCCTCCCCGATGTCCCACCCCATCAGAGGGTGGTAGCGGCTTCAGAGATTTTGAAGCTGCTAAGAAAAAGAGCCATCCAGCCCGTCCCCCCAGATCAGTCCGGATTGGGTTATTACTCAAGGTTCTTTTTGGTGCCAAAGAAAACCGGGGACCTCAGACCCATCTTAGACCTTTCCGCTCTGAACCTGTTCATACCCAAGGAAAAGTTCCGGATGGTCACTCTCCAATCAATTCTCCCCCTTCTGCGGGAGAACGACTGGATGTGCTCCATAGACCTCAAGGATGCGTACTACCACATCTTGATGGACAGACGATCCAGGAGGTTTCTCCGCTTCTGGCTCGGAGCCAGTCATTATCAATTCAGGGTTCTTCCATTCAGCCTCACCTCAGCCCCCAGAGTGTTCACCAAGGTCATGACAGTGTTTGCAGCCCACCTGAGACTTCAGGGCATTCAGGTCTTCCCGTACCTAGACGACTGGCTCCTTACCACGACCAACAGGCATCAGCTCTGTGTGGCTAGAGATTACGCACTGACTCTAGCCCACAACCTAGGCATTTCAGTGAACCGGCAGAAGTCCTGCCTGTGCCCCACTCAAGCCCTGGAATTCATAGGGGCCAGGTTAGATACTCTAATCTCCCGAGCTACTCTAACGTCAGTCAGACTGAACAGCTTGTCGTATCAGGTGTTAGCCCTTCTTCGGAGTCCTGCTCCTCCAGCGGAGTTAGTCCTGAGGGCACTGGGGTCTATGTCAGCTGCGATTGGTCTCTCCCTCCATGCCCGTCTGCGAATGCGAATATTACAATGGACCCTTCAAGTCCAATGGTCCCTCTCGTTCCACCCCTTAAACACGCCGATACCGCTGAGCAGAGTTTGCAGGGACTCCCTTCTTTGGTGGTTACATGCGCGGGAACTCAGAGAAGGGAGGCCCTTTGTGATTCCCCCGGTCGAAGCCACGTTAACCACGGACGCTTCTCGCCTCGGGTGGGGGGGCATTGTTCAGGCAGATCCGTTGAAGGCACGTGGACTTCCCTAGAGACCGCATTGCATATCAATGTCCTAGAGATGAGGGCGGTGCTTTTGGCGTTGCAAGCTCTCCATGACCTTCTTCCCCTGGGGACTATTGCGATCCAGACAGACAACATGTCAGTAGTCTGGTATATAAAGAAACAGGGAGGAACCAGATCTTATCCCCTGTGTCGAGAGGCCATGAGAGTTTGGGAATGGGCGATCTCCACCAACCGCTTTCTGGTAGCAACGCACATTCCGGGACGGTCCAACATATTAGCGGACAAGCTAAGTCGGGTGCTTCTCACTCCGTACGAGTGGTCTCTGAATCCATCTGTTGCGAAGCAGATCTTCCACAAATGGGGTCGGCCTCGCTGTGATCTTTTTGCTTCTCCTTTAAACACAAAATGCAGCGAGTACTTCGCAATAATTCCCCCCAGAGGGGAGACCCCCAGAGATGCTCTAGTCCATGCTTGGCTTCTCGGGCTCCTCTATGCTTATCCCCCCCCTCCCGCTCATGATGAAATTCATTCAGAAAGCCTGTTGGTTGGGGAGCAGAGTTATCCTCATAGCCCCATTCTGGCCTCGACAGATCTGGTGCCCTTTTCTGCGGTCTCACAGTGTGGCTCCTCCATGGTTTCTGGATCCCAGTCCAGACCTGATCTCGCATCCCGCGGGTTGCCCAACCCCGAACCTGGTCAGCCTCAAGCTTGCAGCTTGGCTGATCCAGTTCCAATAATGGCTAGGACTCCCGGTATCTCATCTCCCGTTAAGGCCATTCTGGTTGCGGCTCATAAGCCGTCTACCAGAAAACTTTACAACAGTAAATGGAAACGTTTTTCCATTTGGGCCAAAGACAAGGGCTTGGACCCATTTACTGTCCCTATTCCGACCATTCTGGACTTCCTTTCGTTGATTTTTCGGCAGCGAGCAAGTGCTTCTACGGTTAAGGTGCAATTGGCGGCCATCTCCCATTTTCATGTGGGTGACTGCATAGGTTAGCATCTACAAAGTTGTGCAAAACTTTCTTATGAGGCATCTTTCTTTTAAAACCACCTGTAAAGTCTGTGGTTCCCCCATGGGATCTCACTCTAGTCTTGCAAGCCTTGATGAGTCCACCTTTCGAACCTGCGGCCTCGGTTCCGTTGAAATTCTTGTCATGGAAAACGGCCTTCTTAGTGGCTATTACTTTGGCCAAAAGGGTTTCAGAACTGCAAGCTTTGTGTATGCAACCTCCTTACTTTATCTTTCACAAGGATAGAGTGTCCCTCAGGACTAACCCGTCTTTCTTGCCTAAGGTTGCTTCAGAAGCAAATATAAATCAATCGATAAATCTACCAGTGTTTTTTCCAAAATTTCAGAACAAAGGAGAATACACGTTGCACAAATTGGATGTGCACAGACAGCTGCATTTCTACTTGCACAGGACTAGAGAGTTTCACAGGTCGGACCAGTTGTTTGTCTCTTATGCAAAATCAGCCATGGGCAAAGCCATTTCCAAAGTGACTGTAGCAAATTGGATCTGTCAGTGTATTATTCGGGGGTACATATCGTCTGGCAAGCCAGCCCCGGTTGGTATCCGTGCTCATTCTACAAGATCTGTAGCCACCTCAACAGCTTTTTGGTCTAGGGTTCCAGTGGACGACATATGTTCAGCAGCTACTTGGTCTCTTCTCATACGTTCATTTCTCATTACAAACTAGATGTGATTTTGAGGAGTAGGGCTTCTTTTGGCTCCGCGGTGCTTCGGAATATCCTTCCGTAAGGACCACCCAGGTTCTTATAAGGTAGCTGGGGACTCTGTCCCACAGGTTGCAGAGCAAATGAAGTAACTACTTCAGATAAAGAAGTTATGTACTCACCATAACGTTCCATCTGAGTAGGTACTTCATTTTTCTGCAACCGACCCCCCCTGCCATCCCCCGAACCTTTCGGGATTTTCTGATCACCTTTAGAGTTGATTTTGTGTTATCAGGTTTGGTGAGGCAAAAAAACGATCTGAGGTAATATGGTTGGTAGCAGGGGATTATGGGTAGGGGGGAGGCGCTAGGAGCTCGGATCTTGGAGCTTGGAAAGCTGCCAGCTCGGATCCGAGGTCGGATCCGATACCCACAGGTTGCAGACAAATGAAGTACCTACTCAGATGGAACGTTATGGTGAGTACATAACTTCTTTTTACTGTTGGTGAGTCTGTGCAGAGAAATCATTCGATAGGGGCAGCTGGGATTTTAGCATTTATGTTCCTTGACAAAATAATAGGGTTAATAAGGAAGATATATGAAGTGTCACAGGCAAAAACTAAATTGGGAGGGTTGCTCTTTGACAAATTGCGTTTGAATGGAGTTATCAGCAGAGATGCCCACTTTTCCTTCTTCTATTTGCTTCATATTTAGAGCTGATGGCAAAAAAAATAAGGGATTCACAAATTCAAATAAATATCTGGCATGGTGGTCAAGAAAAGTTTGATTTATTTGCAGATGATTTTTTTTGCATCCTTGCAGGACTGAGCACAATAGTTTCTTTACCTGTATCCAGTTGGCCATTTGTTCCACAGTTGTGGGAGGTGGCAATTCTCAGGCAGGTGAGAGACCTGCTGTCTTAGTTGGGAATTTCACATGTGAGCTGATCCTCTTGTGATGAGAGTTAAGTATGGGCACTGGCCACTTTTGCTGGTCCTACTCCATTATAGCTGCCCTCCAATAAAATTATCCTTTTGCAGACAGGTTTCCTCTTAGCCCATGGGGTGACTTGCACATGGCAGAATGAACTTGATAAATTGAGTTTAGCTCCACAGGGGACACACCTAGTGCTTCACACTAAGTATCACCTGTGTGCTGAACCTGGGCTACCACCTTCCTCCCAGAATGGGTGAATCAGCAGCAGCTGCTCACTCCCATCTTCCCTGCTAACTCCTACAGGTGTCCAAGCTGATGTTTGAACTCATGTCACATGTGACATAGTCAGGGCGTTATTCTTCCAAACCAGACAGCGGCTATGCAGTTGATATTATCTTGTACTTGATCAATTCAGAAAAAGATATTTTAGAGTTGTTGAACATTTTGAAACAATTTCATATCTTTTCAGGATATAATATAATTGAAGATAAAATGGAGGATATAGAGATAAGCTATCTACCCATGTATGTATTGGTAAAGCAATACTCATATTTATAGGGACATATTAAGATGAAGTATTTTAGTGTAGGGATTAAAACTGATAAGGTTATGGCCACTAAGGATATGTTAGAAGAAACTAAACAAAATATAATACTAAAATTGAGAAGCTGGAAGTCCCTGATTATGGGCATGGATGATAAGATACAAGCACTAGAAATGTTTCTAGTCCCCTTAGTCTTATATACAGATCAGGCATAGTTATATTAACCAGAGGATACATTGTGGATAATTAATAAGAAACTGAAGGAACTTATTTGAGAGGGGAAGATAACAAGAGTTAAGTGGGATAAGCTGGTTCTCCACACAGAAAAAAGAGAGTTAGGAGTACCTGATTGAAGGAGTACTTTAGAGCTGCTTGGTTAAGACTCATACTCATAACTGAAGAAAAGGTTATAAATCAAAGTAAAAAACGATGTTTGCAAAACACTGGGGGAATTCAAGAAATAACGAGAAATTAGGATTGCCACTGCAAGTGCTACATAAACATGTAGAATATTTTATTCATAAAGTAGCAGAAAACATTCTAAGTCAATGTGAGACTAGAGAAAGGAGATTTTATCAGTAGGCATGTCTGCAAGTGGTGGTACAGAAAATAGGCAAGGGGGGGGGCATAATTTACTGTAGGAAGTTGGCAAAGGAGCTAAAGGATTGGGAGGAAATAATTTGGGAGGGGAAAGTATTAGCATGAAGTGAGACTATGCAAAAGTTTGGACTACATGTTAGGGACTGCCTTTCTTAGCTGGGGGTCTGGGACTGATAATAAAATATAGCCAGTGAGAAAGGAATAGGGGAGTGCTGTTTGAGGGACTAGCTCTACTAGAAGTACTGGTTGAGTCTCAGATAGAAGCTGCTGTAAAAAATGGATACTTAGTAGCCCATAAAAATAGTGTTAATAACTATAGGAATTAATCAATTGAGGTTAGAAAACATTAAGAAAAGAGAATGGAAAAGCAATTTACAGAGGGACAATGGAAAGAAATCTGTAAGGTTCCCAAGAATGTAACTAAGTACAGAAGCTTTAGGATGTGTTTGCATAGATAGTTTATACACCTAGTAGTGTTCAGAGGATTTTTCTTCCAGTAAAAATGAAATGCTGGAGGTGTAATGGGGAAGAACAGTAATTGAAAAGTTTTGGGGGAGACTGTAACAGCTTGGCAGATTTTAAAAATTCCCTACTGAGTACTTGGACAGAAACGTTGGGGGAAGAAATGGTTGTAACTAAGGAAATGATTCTTTTGAGCTGGGGTATAGGATCCGAATTACCTAGGTATAGTAAGGCCTTACTAAGTCTAAAGATTTTGGCTGCCAAAAAAAAAAAAAAAGTTACTACAAAATGGAAATTGAAATCTATTCCCAATATCAAAGAAGCTGAGGATATTATAAAGGTGATAAAATAACTGGAAGTGGGTCTTTAGAAAAGGGGAGGAGGAAATTTTACAGAAATAAATGAAATTTGTTTTAATATTACATGAAAATTAAAGTTCATGAGGGGTTTAGAAAAGCAGGGTTTAAGGGAAGGTAGGAATTGAGCAACTTTTTTAATATTGAAATTAATTGTAATTATTAGAAAGAGAAGCTATGCGTACTGCATGACAGTAACAATGGAAACTGTTATTGCTGTTTGTTTTCTTTTCTATTAATGTACGTAATAGTGTTACAGATTAAAATGTGAAGATTTTATATAACTGTTTAAAAAATACCACGCCTTTAAATGTGTTAGTTTAGACAGAATTTATTTTTATACCACTCTTGTCTTTACCCTGCAACAGTCTAAATATTCATAAATAGTTTCTTGTTTTTGTTACAGTCTCTAAGCTTGAGGGATATCCTGGAAATATTAACAAACTACTGCTTTATATGTCTTTCATGTGTCCTGTGCAGTTTTCTGTTCCACGTTGCCTCTGGTAAGAATATAAAACTACATCTTCTGTGAAAGATTTTACACGGACATAGTCATATCATTGGAAGGAGACCCCCCCCCCATGTCCATTGCTAACAGTGCTGATGTAAACATCTTCATTCTCATGAGGAAAACAGCTTGAACACTGATTGGAACGATAGGTAGTATCAGATTTTGCTTTGCCGGTATCTGGACTCTTTATTGCAGAGTAAATAATGAAAAATCTTGATGTAGCATTATTACTCTTTGCTTGGAACCCAAACTGGACAAAAAATTCTCTTTGTCATGCTTGTTCTCAGACTGTGCCAAAGTCATTATTGGAAGTTCATGCACTTGATAAGCAAATCACAGTGGCAACCCAGTAACCGTTTCTGTTCTCATTAACAGTTTGGGGATGCCACTCTATTTCACAAATTCATGACTGTCAAAACCTTCCATACCTTCCAGCACTTCGGTTATCCTCAGTTTGTGCTGTTTTGCCTTGTGTTCCCAATCAGCTAACTTTTATTCAATACTACTTAATTCTGCTGACTTATTTCACACCTATGCTGCTTGCTGTTCCAGATAGAGCATGTCATGAAGTTATTCCTTTAAAAACTCAGTGGAGTCATCACCAGGAGATTTTAGCTGATTCACATAATACTTACTATTATGTACTACCTTTATGTGCTTGCACACTGGTTTTATGCAGCTATCCGTCTTTGACTTCCAGACTTATCACTTGTCGATGATTGCTGTCATCTCTAGCAAACAGTGTAGTGTCAACCAACTGACACTGCTGTTCTTTGTGAGTGTCCACATATATTTCCTCTTCACTTTTTCATAAACTGGCGGAAATGATCTCCAAAATGATCACATTATCTAATACTACAATCAAAATCAATGTGAAACTCAGTTGGAACATTAATTCTTTTTGGTGTCACTGAAAGGAGCAACCAAACTCATGAAGCATTGCAAGATTTTCCAGTATTAAATATGATTTTGCTGTTGTGAAATATATATTTTTGTGTATATTTTGTTGAAATGTAGTTGTTTTCCTTTCTGGCAGTGAAGGCACTTGCATGTCCATTTTTCTGTGTCAGTATAGTTAATATGTTTCTAGCAGAACCTTTTTTTTTTTTTTTTTTGCAGTTTTTTTTGTTTTTTTTTTTTGCAGTTTTTTTAACAATTTATCATGGAATATCAGATCACCAAGAGTATGAGAAGCTATTCTTACTTATACTGCCTTCTCTTCTGAATCAGAAAGATGTTTCATGGTTTTTAGGCTGGTATTACTGCTTGTCTGAATGTGGTTGCTTAGGTTTGCTCAGACCTGATCTGTACAAATTAATACTTATGCACACTCTGATTAATATTTTTTTGACTGCTTACCACATATGACATTTATCATACAACAGTGAGACACATTCTTAAGGATCAGTTCAGAGTTACAAACAAAGTTTGTCTAACCAATATTAAGAGAATAGTAGCTTTTAATGTTGCTGTCAATAAATTTATTTCAGATTTAAAAAAAAATAAGGAACGTGATGACCTGGGTTAGAGTTCATGTCATTCTTGAATGCTGTGCATATCAGCAGTAATGTAGAAGTTCACGTTGTGGCCCACAAGCACTGTAGACTACTAAATGGGAAAGGCAAGCGGTTATGTTCAAAATGCTGCATTATTTGTTATTTAAATGTCTGGTTTATGTGTTGTACAGGATTATTCTCAAGTTTTGTGATGTGGAGTACTGTGTTAGTTGGCAAAAATGTCTACATCCTGGGAAATGCAAACATTATACTCATAAGATTAAGCAGTGATGAACGGAGCACCACACCCTTAGGGTTTAGGTGAGAGAAGACAGCACAAACAGTTGTCAAGAGTCAGACTGTTTATGTTCTACTGGCATTGCAGGTATTCAGATTTACAAGATGTACTGTGTATTGTGGAGACAATTATATGTGATCTGTTTAAAACATACCATTGATGTGTCATGGTTTGGAGTCTGCCACAGCTGTTATTCATTTAACTAGTGATTCAGCTAGAGAGAAACATATGAACACTGAAGAAGGAAATGAAGATGTTTGCAGTAGCAAACCTACATGTAGGATGATTGCTTGCTGTAGTCTTATAGACTTCATTGTAGAGGTAGTACTACCATGTTCATTCTAAGGCCAGTAAATAATCCATCAACATAATCAGACCCTCGGGCCAGTTCTGTGATCTTTCTTGATGTTTTGTAATTAGTGAAATCTACTGTTTGGTGAATGATAGCTCAATGAATGCTGACTGCTAAGTCTCAGTTCCCCTAGAATTATAAGTCTTAGACTCTTTCCCACCTATTGTCTTTAGTATGATTCACTTGTGCAAGTTGTTTTTCTCCCTTTACCAAGTGCTTCTGTTTTCCCCTTGGTTGTTTGACTGTGGAGGTAATGTATGTAAGTAAGGTGGAATTGGAGGCTTGTCCTCCCATACATTGGCAGGGGAGCTTACCTCTTCCTTGTAATACTACTTTGGTG
Organism: Protopterus annectens; assembly: GCF_019279795.1. Taxonomy (NCBI): domain Eukaryota; kingdom Metazoa; phylum Chordata; order Ceratodontiformes; family Protopteridae; genus Protopterus; species Protopterus annectens. The sequence continues at coordinate 615,949,896 of NC_056747.1, forward strand.
TAGATGCCTCCTGCAGTTTCATTGGGTACGTATATTTTGAAAAGTTTGACTTTTCCGGTTAGCTGTCAGGGTTTATGGTTTGAAAAGTTGTAGAAGATTCTCTGCCTGGTGATTTTTTTTAATGACATTCATTTCACTGTACTGTAGTACTTGTTCTGAAATCACACACACACACAGTGTAACATGTTGATAAGTATGTCTTTAAAAGTGCATGTTAAATTTTGAAAAATGTGCCTTTAACAGTACTGTATTGAGCATGTGAATATTCTCACAGCAGTTAGCCTTATAAGAAAGTCTTAATTGCCAACTGGTATTATATATAAGGAGGTTGCCTGAAAACAGGAAACTTGGGAAGTTAGTTCTTCACTTATTGAGTCATCTAAAAGAAGATCCTGGAAGCATAGGTAAGAGTCCAGTCAGAGGCTAACCTCTGGACTGTAGCCTGTGGAGGTGTCTGTTCATAGAGTTGGAAGCTGGGCCTATGAGAGGTCTGCAGCATTGGACTTTGTTTGATTTGAAGACCACCTGCAGCTTGGATGGAGATAGACTGAACACCATGAGTGATTAAAAACTAAAGGTGATGTGTTTGTTTTGAACTGGAAGTCAAGACTGCAGTTATTTTGTTTTATTGAACTTTGTAGTTTATTAAATAAGTCTGTGTTTTTTATAAGTCCTGCCTCCAATGTCTTCTTGGACCTTACATTATCATCATCAAACCCCTTTTTGCCATTTTCTGCATGGGGTCGGGGTACTGTGACAACTGTCACCATCTCTCTCAGTTCAGTGCCACTCTCCTAACTTCTGTGTGAATCATGCCTGACTTTCACAGATCTTCTCTCAAATTATTTATCCACCTCATTGCTGGACTACCTCATTTCCTCTTGCCTTCTTCCTGCTTGTCCCAAGCCATTTTCACTAGATTGTCTTCTGCTTTCCTGCACATGTGCCCAAATCACAGTAATCTGTTCTCTTTGACCTTCTCTGCAATTAGAGATACTTTGATTTCTGCTCTTATGTCTTCATTTCTTCCTCTGTCCCACAGTGTGCATTCTACTATCCGTCTCAGGCACTTCATCTGCATCACCTCCAGCTTTGTCCACTATTCTGCCTTCTCTGCTTAGGTTTCTGTACTATAGAGTAGTATAGGTTGCACCACTGTTTGTACATCTTACTCAGCCACCCCTCTGAGATAGTTGAATCTGTTGACCTGTTCCACTGTTTTCCCCTCTGTCTCAATTCTCAGCTTTTTCTGATTTCCCCATTTGTTACCATTGCAATCTACTCAGTTTTATCCCGTCTACTTTCAGTTTTGCATTCCGTTCTGCTGTCATTTGTTGAAGTTGTTGTTCAGAGTCTGCCTGTAATGCCAGATTGTCTGCATACAGCAACTTTATTGATCTGCCCCCTTCAACCTCTTTGTTAATGTAGTCCACCAGTATGAGCAGCAGTAGGCTCAGAGCTGAACATTGATGCAGACTCACTCCCACTGGGATCCTTCTGTGAGTTTGAATACCATTTGTACTTGTTTCATTGGGTCCTTATATATAGCCTGCACTAATTCTACCAATGTTTCTGGGACTTAGAGCCATTGCAAGACTGTCCAAATCAGTTTTCTTTGGAAATTGTCATGTGGTTTCTCCAGGTCTAGAAAGGCCCAGTTGGACTCTTTCTTCTCAGCTATTTGTCTCACTGCAAACATTAGGTTAACTGTGCTGCATCTTGATCTGAATCCAAACTGCTCATCTCCTATCCTTCTTTCCACTGTTCTGCATATTCATTTATCAGTTACCCTCGACAGAACTTTCATGCAGTATGACAGTTAGATACCTCTATACTGTCTGCGCTGTGAATGTCCCCTTTGTTCTTGTACACTGGGTATGATTATTCTCCACTCATCTGGGAGGCACCTTTCTGTTGTATGAGTATCTTCTAGAACCATTTCTCTCCTAACTCACTCAGTATCTTGATTATAAGTGCCATGACCTCGTTTGAGTCTTATGCTTTCCCAGATTTCATTTTCCTTAGTGCAGGTCTTACTTCTTCAGGAGTGGACTTGTCTTCTTCTTTCATTGTAGGCCGTCTTTGGGGCAGAATAGCTTCAGTGGATTTATCTTTATTCAGAAGCTGCTGGAAGTACTCTTCCATCTGACTTGGATGTCCTGTGGACTAGTGAGCAGGTTGTTGTCGGCATCCTGTATGGGTGTCTGATAACTATCTTTTTATCTTTCTGTCATTGCTTTACAACCTGATAGTTTCTTTTTGCCATCTTTTGAATCACTTTCCAGAAACTGATAGAGTGCCTCTGATGCCTTGTTCTGCTGTTTTAGCCTTTTTATTAGCCAATTGGTAATCCACCGTAGGCTGGTCTGTCTTTTCTCTCTCACTTTTTCCTGTACTACTACTTTCTTTTGATAACTTCCTGGATTTCTGCATTCCACCACCAGCTTTACTTATGTACCTTATTTTCAAACCTGACTTGGCCGTATACCTATTCTATAGTCCTCACACATGCTGTTTTGAGGCACTGCCATTCTTCTTCTTCGACTCCATCTATTTCATCTTCTTTCTGATATACTAGAGCCCTGAGTAATTTCTTGAACTCTTGTGTTTTCTCTCTAGAGAACGTCCAGGTATTCAGCCTAGTCTGTATTTTCCTTACAGCCTACTGTGACCACTGCTTGCAGCTGATTGTGACAAATGGTGGTTTATATTGTTGACCAACTGTTTCACTGGGATTAACTTTGCAATCACTGATTCTACCCCAATGCCCTTTTGTACTGGGAGGAAGTCTACCTGAGCTGCATGTTGACCTCTCTTCCATGTGATCTTGTGACTATCTTTCCCGCTGAGCTATGTATTGGCCCCCATCAAGACATTTGCCAGACAGAAGTCTAGAGTAGCCTTACCTTCTGTATTCCCTTTGCTCCACCCGTGTGGACTCAGGCAGTCCTCATATCCTGTTTTGTCTGTCCCGATATGTGCATTCAGGTCACTCATTATCAACAGCAGCTCATTTTGTCCTGCTTTATTTTGTAAGCCCTGCAACTACTGGCTGAATGCATTTGTTTCCTGTCTATCACAACTCTGCTGTGGGACATAGGCTGAGATTATGACAACCTGTCCTTAAACTTCAGTCTGATTGCCATGACTCTATCACTAATTCTGATGACATCTCTCATCGTCTTCTGAAATTACTCCCTTAAGACAATTCCCACACAATTTCTAGTCTGTCGTCCCCCTGAGTGGAAGACTCTGTGTCCCAACCCATGTGGCTTTGCTGCACTGCTCTTCCATCTTGTCTCCTGGATACAGAGAATGTCTGGCCTCCTCCTTACCATCATGAGTTCCACTTCCAAGGTGTGTCCTGTCGGTGAACCCATATTGAGTGTAGCGGTCCTAATTTCATGTTTGGTTGGGTTGATTGGTTTTACTCCAAGCATATGCTCAACAGAGCTATACCAAATAACCCATGCTGAGCAACTGGACACCAGATGACAATTAGCTTATTGACCCAGGATTGCTGGGCTTTATGGTGGGCACACTGGGCATTAGGAGCATATAGACTCCTCCCACCATTGACATAGGCCCCTGCAGTAGGTTGGAGTAGACCTGGTCCTTAACCCATTATCACTGGCAAATACCCATGCCTATTTTTGGTGACATTAGTCAATATACCCAATCATCTAGAGCCAGTATTTACATCTTCAAGTGGTTAGCCGTGACTTAGCGGGTGTATGTTAAATAAATGAATGCTTAAAATGTTGGGTACAACATACTCAAACACTTTTAAGCTAATGTTTAGTTAATTGACAGCTCAGAATATCGGAAATAGGAGTTCTGAAATGTTTTGTTTGGCCAGCACTGAAATATGTGACATATTACATCACGTAACTACTCCAGCCAAGCGTAACGTGAATAAAACTAAGCACCAAAGTCTAACCATAAAACCATCACACTACACTGAGTTATATACTAAGTGCAAGATGAAACACAAGTAAACATATCACAACGACCAGTAAAATGCAGATACACAGTACTGATATTGCTGCTTGTAAAGGACGTGCAGTAACACAAAAGGATATAAATGGTGAACTCCTTCTTAAATGTACAGGGCATCACCATGCTTCGGATGTATGTGAGGTAGAAAAGTACATTGCTTATAGTAAATTGAACGAAAGTGCCCGTATATATTGAGTGCATCGCGTACATATTCATGTTTTTATTGCTTTCAGTTGGTGTAGTGTCTTACAGCACTTGGGAGGAGGAGGTGGCTAAACAAAACTTTTCGACATTCTGGATTATGACATTCTGAGCTGTTGATTAAATAAACATTCTCTTAAAAGTGTTCAAGTATGTTGTATTCGACATTTTAACCGTTCGTTTATTTAGCATAGACCCGACTTCATGCTGACTGTGATCTGTGTTCTTCTATCTAGAGGGTACTATATTCCACAGTGGATACCCACAGTGGTTGGGCTATGCAACACTTCTTTGGACTTACAACACACACAAAGTTTTTTCAGGTTTTGCCAGATATTTTAAATGAGTGGAATCAGTGTTAGCTGAAAATAGTAATGGCATCCCTTTTCATTTTAAGCTTCCAATTGTCCACTGTTTTATGTGCTTATGCTGTTATTTGCATGAATGGTACATTTTATACATTTTATATAAGCACACCCATGTACATAGACACAAGCATGCATACATACATACATAGGTCATTCCCTGAGGAAACCAGTACAGACAGGGAGAACATGCATACTCTGGACTAGCAGTAACTAGTGATCAAGGTTGAATCCCTGACCTTTATTTGTGAAGCAGAAGCCTCTTCACTGTGCCACAATACAGTTTTGAATATAACTGTCACTGTTCTTGTTTTTTGAAGGAAGAACTGAAGATGTTGCAGGTCACATTTGTTTATATACACTACCAGTATGCCTGTGCTACAGGAGTGCAAAGACAACCTTGGTCTTGCACTGTATGGGTGGGGGTGTTCATTATTTTAACTAGGACTCTTGCACATGTGTATCATTCAAAGTACCATTTCTGATGCAATAGCCTTCTCTTTTCTGACTTTCTAAAACATATTCTGAAAAGGTGAATTGTGTATTAGTAATTAAAAAAAGAAAAGAAAAACTTGTTGTGGTAAAAATATGGTATTTACACTTTTTAAATAATACACTAGTAAAAATAATAATAATAGTGGTGCTTTGTAGTATTCTCCAGATATCTGCATACTTTTGTTAGCAGTGGTATTTCAATAATCCCATCTTCTGTGTTCCTTTTCGTAGTTGTGTATAACCGGAATGAAACGAACATCTTATCTTGCCTCTGTTCCAGTTATTACTGAGAAGGAACTACTACAGGCAGATGATGAAGCATCATCATCTTATGCAAATGGACCCTACATGAGAATGACACCGTAAGCATTCATCTTTTTGAATTATGTTTTCTGTGTGAACTATACTGTTGTTCATTGATGTTAGTTACTTTAATGAACTATTTTCTCCATCAGATAGGACTGGAAAAAACAAAAATATTTAAATGAGACTGGAAGGATGCATGACAAGGAATATTCACACCCCTATTAGATAATTTGCAGATCTATTTCTATTACAGCATTAAATATGTTTGACATTTTACATAAAACGAATTCAGGACTGCATGCATTAGCATTTCTTTCCCAGAGCTAGACAAAGCTAAGCCCTGCTTATGCCTGTCAGAGAACTTTGAGAGAACATAGGATTTGATGATATTATTGCTATACAGATTCAAATTATAGTTAACAATCAAAGTAATGCCCTTTTTGGGGTAGGCAAAATATTACATTGGATATAGTGATAACAGGCTTTCTTTTATGATGTCCTTAGTGATTCTGATGTCTTTTCGTTAGTCTAACAGAGTAGTTAACACTTATGTTGTTTTACTGCTCCTGATAAGGTAACATGGTTACTTGCTTGTGAGTCCTATGTTACATATGTAGAAATCATTGACATGTATCTTGTAGGTAGCTTTGGATTCCATAAGGGAAATACTAAGGTCAACCTTCTTAGTAAAAAGTCATGTAATCAGCTTCTACTTTAATAAAAGGCCTTAGCACTGCTACCTTAGCACTGCTATCCCAGAATACTGCTCTTCCACAGGTACCAGTTTCTTTTGTCAGAGCATGTTTTAAATTTAAACTACTGTCCAGTCTTAGTAGATCTCTGGCTTGCAAGAGAGCTGTGAACCCTCTTCCTTAATCCAGGATGTAAATTTTGCACCTGCAGGAGGATGACAATATAGTATTTTTTTTAGGCTGCTTTTCTCTGTACAGACTGCTGCAGGAAAGTTGATGAGTGTTTATATCTACAAAAGTGGAGGCATAGTTGAACTGATCCTTTGCCTTACTTTAGTAGATTTTGTTCTACATTATAAAGTATGAGGCTGCTTTATTGATAGCTGTATGCATTGCTTGGAAGCAAGGTGTTGCTCTATTTGAAATTGATATTAAGAAAGGTTGGTTGTACAGATTTCTTGACTGTCCAGATGTTTGTCTTGCTCATAACCATAAACACAAATAGGGGAAGCTCATAGCAGATGATTTCCAAGCCCGACAAACAAAGTCCACAACCATAATAATAACTGACAAAATAAATAAATAAATAAAATACACCATCTTAGGTAACCAGGAAAAAATCTATCTTTATTCTTAAAATACACAAACCCTGGACTACAGGAAGTAATTCATTAACACCTCAAAGCTAGACATCTTTTGTTTTAAGAATAAAAGCTAATTTCCTTTGTGGTTTCCTGAAACAGTGTTTTTTTTTTGTTTGTTTGTTTATATGTACACCAGTCATGTATGTAGTAATTTGGTTTACAATTTTCAGTGTATTTTTAAGCAGAAAATTATGGCAAGTGACCTGATCCTAGTTGTTCTGGTAAGCTATATAAACTGGAGCCATAAATAGCACTTGGGGAAAAGATTTAAATTTTGTGGGGAGCTCCTTGTAATCACAAAATTGGAGGGTTAGCATGCCTTATGATTAGAAACTGTTCTGTGCCTGTTTATACCATTTTTCACAGTGAACTTGGAATGGAGCTATTTATATAACAGGTGAGACGGTTTAGAAGTGGCTGCTAAGAATTTATGTTGCAAAGTTTTAAAATATACTGGGAGTGCCTTGTGATTGCATTTGTGTGTTTATTGTTCCCCTTTGCCAATACATTGTTTCCCTTCAAAGGTGAAGCTAACATTTGTTAATAATCTTGTGGCTGTTGTTCATATAGCTTAGCGGACATGAGGGACTGGGTGAGTTACCATATATTTTTTTTTTCTTAAAAAAACAGGCCGAGAGTGGAACCCTCCCAGAAGATACTTTCCTCTTTGACATCAAGAGAGGGGCTTCACCTTGGGCGGCTCAGTGATTGGTGACAGCTGCCCCCAGGACTTTACCAGCCACATGAGGTTTTAGTCCAAGGAGCCGCAAGCATTGAACCACTAATCCACCTCAATCTTCTCTTCTCCTTTTCTACTTCTTCCTCCCCTTGTAAGAGAGACATGAATTCCTTCTTTGAAGAAAAAGATTCAGAATCTGAGGCAGACATACCTCTCAACTGTCCAGATTTTCGCAGAATGTCCAGATTTTTGCTTTGTACTTTTGGTCTGTTCTTCATAAAATTCATGATTTTCTGGCAAATCCATGAGGATTCACATTACTAATTAATGACAGAGCTTTGAGTTTTTGAATTAATATCTTTCAGAAAATGCATGCTAACACAAAATCCATTATTCTAGGTGCTTTTCAAGTTTATAAGAGCAATATTTAAAATCTGTCCATCCTCAACCCTTTTTTCCATTTTACACATGGGGTTGAGGTGTCACTTCCACAGTGACAATTATCTCAAGCCAAGGTTTACACCCCCGGGTGACTAGCCCTGCCTCGATAATTCATTCACACCACTCACTCGTACATACACTTTCACCTACGGCCAGTTTAGAGTGTCCAGTCCACCTACTGTATGTCTTTGGAATGTGGGAGGAAACCGGAGCACATGGAGGAAACCCATGTGACTACAGGGGGGACATGCAGACGCCGCATAGAAGGCACCCTAACCGAGAATCGAACTGGAGAACCTCTTGCTGTGAGGCAACAGTGCTAACTGCTGCACCACCGCGACCACCCAAATATGTCCCTATTTTTGGGCCTTTGTTCCCCATTTATTTTAGAATTTGTCAAGATTTCTTGTACTAAAAGATTGAGAGGTATAGAAGCAGATTCTCTGGCTTATTCCTCAGATCCATTTCCTAGTTGGTTTTGGATCTGAGGATATGGATACCATATCTACAAACTCTCCTTTAGATGAGATTTCCTTTGGAGAGAGTATTCTGAAAATGATTCAGCACTTAGAGTGAGAAAAGTGAGCATACCTCTTAACCGCTTAAATCTGGACAGTGTCTAAAATAATGGGAAACAAAGGCCCAAAAATAGGGGCAGATTTTATATATTGCTCCTATAAACTTAGAACGTTACTAGAACAATAGATTTGTGTTAGCATGCACTTTGTGAAGGATATGAACTCTGACACTTAAATGTATGCCATTATTTAATGATTTCAATCGTCAGTGTTTGCCAGAAAACCCCAGATTTTATGAGGAATAGACTAAAAATTTGCTGCAAAAATCTGGACATTCTACAAAACTCTGGACAGTTGAGAGGTATGTCTAAGCTGGAAGTGTAGCTAGACAGGGTAAAAGGGGCACCTACTCCAGGCAAAGTGTTAGGAGGCACTGTCAGCCAATCCAGAACTCTGTTTAATATATACCAGCCTTTGAAAGCCAGTATTGAATTTGCAGTCATACCTGAGTGCTCCAAACTGTGACAACTGCTTAGCAAGCAGTTTGCTTTTCTTGTTAACTAAAACCTAAACTCTGTAGCACTCTGTGCAGTTCATAAACTGTAGCAACTGCTTGCTACATTGTAGTAAACGATTTGTTGCAGTTTAAAAGTAAGAAAACATTTCTTCCTTTCTTTTTTAAAGTAAAACTTGTGTTGTAGTACTCTGTAGAGAGGATAAACTGTTACAGCTGCATATTACAGTTACCCCCCCCCCAAAAAAAAATTTATATATATATATATATATATATATATATATATATATATATATATATATATATATATATATATATATATATATATATTGCCTATCCCCAAATTCTAAAGAAATTGTCCTTCCGAGGCTGGCTCCTTTTCATAAGGAACATTAACCTCAATATGAAGGTAGAAAGTTCTCCAAAAAAAAGTTCCAAGACAAATCAAAGCCAGGTTTTAAAGAACCTAAAATGTACCTTTCCTGATAAGTTATCCAGTCTGTTACTATCTGCCTCGGCCTTCCACCCCCCTTACACTTTTGTCTGCTTTTATCAGGAAAGCTTTCTCATTCCTTGCCTGCATGGAGACTTGTAATTTCAGACAAGTGGGTCCTCTGCATCATAAGAAAGGCTACAGACTAACTTTGCTTCTTCCTCCATCCCGTTTGGGTATCCTTTATCCAGTAACACCCAGTTTCACCCATTCTGAAGTAGTTGTTCCTTCAAGGAACTATAGAACTAGTTCCCACCCACTAGAAGAAAAAGGGATTCTATTCATGACTCATTATGGTCCCAAAAAAGAGGAAACATGCAGACCATCTTAGAGTTATCAGCCCTCAACACCTTCTTAACAAAATTGTAGCTGCTGTCTCTGCAGTCTCTTTTTCCAGTGTTCCTTCCTCAGGGTTTCTTGGTTACCCTGGACCTAAAAATGCATATCTTCATATCCCCATTCACCCAGATCACAGAAAATACAAGGTGTATATATATATATATATCCCTATCTAGAAGACCTTCTTCAGACATCTTCAAGAGGCAATTTTTTTTTCTGGTTCACTGTGGACTTTTTTCTTTGCCTGGGCATCCCAATAAACTTAAAGAAATCTGTCCCTTTTCCTTCTCAGGATCTAGCATTTCTAGGCTGTCATCTAATCAGTGTCTCTGTGATGGCATTTCTTCCTCAGAATAAAGTCCACTTTCTGATTACTTACTTCCAGTCTCTCCTTCCCTTAGAATTGACGTAATTAAGAGAGTTTTTGAGAACCCTGGGATATATCGCTTCTATCATGCAAATGATACCTTTCACCTGACTCTACTTGGAGAAAATTCAGTGCTATCTCAAGTCTGTTTGGGTACAATACTGCCAGCCCCTGAACTTCCCGATTCATTTTTTTGACCTTCATGAAGAAGGAATTTCTTTGGTAGATCAGCCAGATAATCACTCAGTCCAGGAGTGTCTTTTCTGGTTCCCTCCTGTTGCCAAGAATTTCCACAGATGCTTCAGATCTGGCATGGGGTGTACATTCAGTGAACATAAATTTCTAGGGCATTTGGTCAGGATAGGATAGGGAAAACACATAATTATAAAATAAATTAAAGCTGTGATTGTCTCTCTTCAGTCTCTGTATACTCTATGGTCTCTAGGGAACCCTCTGTATCTTCAGAGAAAGTACCATTGTAAAGTGTTACATTTTTTATTTTTATTTACTTATCCTTTGTTAAACAGATTAGTCCAGCCAGGCTACTGGCCTCTTTTCAGGGGAGACTTGAGCTGTTATTTATACTACTAGGAGAAATTTGGCCATGGCATCAATGAACTTCCCTGACTCTTTGATATGTGCTGTGGGATTGTTTACATCCACTTGAGCTACCACCAACTCAAACAGATGCGGCCTCGGTTTAATGTTTTATCCAAACGACAGCACATTCAAGCTGTTATTTATACTACTAGGAGAAATTTGGCCAAGGCATCAATGAACTTCCCTGACTCTTTGATTTGTGCTGTGGGATTGTTTACATCCATTTGAGCTACCACCAACTCAAACAGATGCGGCCTCGGTTTAATGTTTCATCCAAACGACAGCACATTCAAGCTGTTATTTATACTACTAGGAGAAATTTGTCCAAGGCATCAATGAACTTCCCTGACTCTTTGATATGTGCTGTGGGATTGTTTACATCCACTTGAGCTACCACCAACTCAAACAGATGCGGCCTCGGTTTAATGTTTCATCCAAACGACAGCACATTCAAGCTGTTATTTATACTACTAGGAGAAATTTGGCCAAGGCATCAATGAACTTCCCTGACTCTTTGATATGTGCTGTGGGATTGTTTACATCCACTTGAGCTACCACCAACTCAAACAGATGCGGCCTCGGTTTAATGTTTCATCCAAACGACAGCACATTCAAGCTGTTATTTATACTACTAGGAGAAATTTGTCCAAGGCATCACTGAACTTCCCTGACTCTTTGATATGTGCTATGGGATTGTTTACATCCACTTGAGCTACCACCAACTCAAACAGATGCGGCCTCGGTTTAATGTTTCATCCAAACGGCAGCACATTCATTCCGTTACGATGTCGATGGATGTTTCGACACCCATTCCTTTTTTGGCTCCGACAACTTATCCGGCACCAACTACCCTCTCGGTACCGACCATTTCGTCACCGATGTCTTCGGCTCAGGCCTTAGCGCCGACAACCACTTCGGTACCGACCTCATCGTCAGTGCAGACCATGCCTTCGGCACCGATGATTTCCTCGGTGCAAACACCAGTAGTTCAGACCATTACAGCTCCGTTGTTTTCGGTGCAAATCTCACCCCCCCGTGGCGGACACCGAGCTAGCTCCGTCCTTGGATAGACCTGACTCTCCCTCAGCCATGTCCGTGAAATCCACTAGAAGCTAATGGAGAAGGCTCTTGCGTCGGTTGGCGACCCTGTGCTATCACTGTCCCCACCCTCCTTTGGACCGTAATGCACACAAGCCGCTCCTAGCGGACACCAGGCGCAAGGGCCTCAGGACATACTCCCACAGGAGACCCCTTTTGCGCTGTCTTCCCCAGCTTCTCCCTCTGAGGAAGATCATTGTAAGAGCTCATGCAAGAGGAAGCACATGGACTTCACAGAGGAGTCCCTTACTGAAGACACAGACTTTGATGATGGGGAAGGGTCCCCTCTATCACCCTCTGAGGTATCCTTTGGTGATATCCTTGAAATCCTTAAACAGAGAGGTGATTGGCAGCCCTCTAACCTGACCTCTGAAGAGTCTGTATTCCTGCATGCCTTTCGTGCCCGGCCCCCTACCTCCTGGGTTACCCCACCTGCCAAAGAACTTGTCCGGCTTGTCGTGCAGCATGCGTGGAAGGCTCCTGACACCATTGAGACCATTCCCAGGAGGCCAGATAAAATTTTGTCCCCTCCTGCTTGTGATCCCCATTGGTCCAAAGGTCTTCCAGCAGATGCCTTGGTGGTGACGGCTGCAACTAAAAAGGACCTGCGGAAGAAGAAAGCCAGACTGTCCATCTGCCCAACAAAGAGTCCCGGGCTCTGGACAGAATAGGGAAGCATACCTTTGAATCAGCGACCTTTGCAGTCAGGTCCCTAAACTATATGGCACATTTTACCAGGCTTCAAAGAGACTTAATTTCTGAGCTCTCTGAAACCTTGGCTGGAGCTGTGTCTAATGAGGTCCCTGACAAACTGGCCTCTCGGCTAGCCACCATCGAATCGATATCTAACTCTTCCATGCGCCTGATATCTCAATGTATCAGAAGGAGCAGCTAGAGCGGCGGGTTCAGGCATTGTTCTGAGAAGCCATGCCTGGATGTGCTTGTGTGATTTCGCGAAACCCTTCAAGGCTTCCTTTCTCAACACTCTCATTGAAGCCTTTTCGTTGTTCAGACCCAAGGTTAAAAACACACTGACTAGATGTGAACAGGACGGTAAGACCCTTTCTGCTGTGGGTGTTCATTATTCTTCCCCTCAATGGGCTTTCTCCAGAAAACAGAAGAGTTGAAAGATATGGCACAAAAAGTCTCAAGGTTCTTTCCGTGACACACAGGCTGAGTTCTCCCCTAGAGGCAGAGGGGGAAACTCACAGGGAAGATGCCCCTTTTGGGGCAGAGGGGGTCTGCAAAACCAGGGTTCTAGGGATTCTTTCCCTGGCCAATCCTACCAGCGCTCCTGAAGAGCGGCCCAACTGCTTTCCTCTGGAAGTGGTTGGGGGTCTTTTCTCTTTGTACCCTTCTGCCTGGCTAACCATTACCACCGATTCTTGGGTACAAAGGATAATAACCAGAGGTTGTCATATCCCCTTCGACCTTTGTCCCGCTCCCCAAACAAGCTTACCCGACGTTCCACCCAGTCAAAGGGAAGAAGCAGCATTAGAGATTTCAAAGCTGCTAAGAAAAAGAGTCATCCAAATAGTCCCTCCGGATCAAATAGGATATGAATTCTACTCAAGACTATTTTTGGTGCCAAAAAAAAAAAAAAAAAAAACAGGGACTGGAGATCAATGTTGGATCTCAGTGTATTGAACAAGTTTGTAAAGGTACAGAAATTCCGGATAGTCACAATACAGTCTATCCTTCCGCTTTTGGAAAAAGACGATTGGATGTGCTCGATAGATCTTCAAGATGCGTACTACCACATAAAAGTGGACAGACCATCAAGAAGATTCCTTCGCTTCTGTGCGGGAGCCAGTCGTTACCAGTTCAGAGTACTGCCCTTCGGACTCTCTACAACCCCCAGGGTGTTCACAAAGTGAATGGCAGTCGTCACAGCTCACTTGCAACTACATGGATTCCATGTGTTTCCATATCTAGACGACTGGCTCATCTCTGCCCCCACCAGACATCTATTGGAAGAAGCCCAGTCATACTCTCTTCTCACTGCAGAAAGGGTAGGCATAACCATAAACTGGCAAAAATCCAAGCTCACCCCATCTCAGTCCACAGAATTCATAGGGGTCATCTTGAACACAAAGAGTTGCAGAGCATCCATTCCGGAGCACAGAATTGTAAGGATAAAGCAGCAACTGATTCCAGTCCTTTCAAGGGAGAAATCCACAGCTCGTTCTGTTCTCCAGCTGTTGTGTTCCATGGCAGCCTCCATTACTATTGTCCACCTGGCCAGGCTTCACATGAGGCTTCTGCAATGGCTACTACTTTCAGTACCCTCTTTCAGCCAAGATTCGGGTAACTCACAGGTGCAAGCAAGATTTAAATTGATGGATGGCACACAGTCCATCACAATGGTCTCGCCCCATCTCCCACCAACAGCCCAAGGCCACAGTGACCACGGACGCCTCTCTGATGGGGTGGGGGGCTATGTCAGGGACAGACAGGCCAAGGTACTTGGTACGAAATGGAGGCCCATCTGCATATAAATGTTCTAGAGCTGATTTTCAACTGTTGGAGTCTTCCTTGCTGCGACCTTTTTGCGTCCCCAACCAACTACAAGTGCAGCAACTATTTCGCCCTGATTCCCCCTCCAAGACAGTCACTCAGGGACGCTCTAGTCCACGATTGGCCCTTGTGTCTGCTTTATGCATATCCACCTCTCCCCCTCATTCCCCAGTTTCTGAAGAAAGCCCGCCATCGAAGACTGCTAAATCGCCCCCGAGAGTGTCCGGACCTTCTCGGCTCCGATCCCCTTCCTTCTTGCCGGAGCCGGAGGAGGAGCTCCGATCACCCTCGAGGTCGTCGAGGCGGCCTTCCAGGCCCGCCTCTATGACCTCCTCTAGATCTACTAGGTCTCTCTCCGACGCCGATATGGACAGGATGATGCGTCGGTTTCTGCAGACCCAAATGCAGATGGGGGCGCTCTTGCCTCCCCCCCCCCCACAGGGGGGGGGGGAGTGCAGCTTCAATATTTGCTCCGATTTCTCCTTCTTCAACCCGGATCCGGGTTTTGGAGTCTTCGGATCCAGGCCCTTTCGGAGCCGGGGTTTTGTCGGGGCCGGTGGCCCAAGCCTTCTCGACGCCGACCATACCCTCGAGTATCTCAGATCCGAGTTCTCGGGGCCGTGGGCCGGGCGTCGGATCCGTGGGAGCGGGTGCCTCTTTGGCGCCTCCTATGTCGGAGAGCACCTCCCTCTCGGATCTGACAGCATCGGCTCCGACCCATTTCCCTATCTCGGAGCCGAGGAGACTGCTCTCGGGGCCGGAAGAGAGTAGTTCTCTCTCAGCGTTCGAGGTAGTGGAGAGGGTACTGTCGAGGTCTTCCAGGTCCCCGACCCGGGCTTTGGATCCTTCCGCTCCCTCACTGCATACGGGTCTACCTTCCATCATCCTTCCATCGGGACAGCCTGCTCAGACCCTCCAGTTGGTTCCCTCGGAGGAACAAGAGGCCGTTGACGAGCCCTCTTCTGATAGTCCCACAGAAGAGGTGCCTCGTAAACGGACGTGTAAAAGGAGGCACATGGACTCCCCCGAGTCCGTCACCACAGATACGGACTTAGAGGAAAGGGAAGGTTCCCCAAGGTCACCCCCCGAGGATGTCTCCTTTGGAGACATCATGGAAATGTTGCGTATTGGGGGGGGGTGGGGGGGGTCTGCTTAAAAACCTTCCTCGGATGAGTCCGTATTTCTGGAGGCGTTTGAAGTGGGCCCATCTACCTCCTGGGTGTCCCCACCGGCAGATCCCCTGGTAGATCTCCTGACTACCAGGGCTTGGAAGGAGCCCGACACCGTGGAGCCTATCCCACGCCGGCCGGATAAAATCCTTAGCCCCCCCCTTCAGATAGGCAGGCTTGGGCTAAAGGATCTCCAGTTGATGCCATGTTGGTGGCTGCTGCCACTAAGAGAGAACTCTCCCAAGAGAGCTCCACGGTCCACCCGCCGGACAAGGAGTCCCGGGCACTGGACCGTGTAGGGAAGCGGACCTTTGCTTCTTCTCTGTGAGGGTGCAGAATTGTATGTCGCATGTCATCAGGCTGCAACGGGATTTGATCAAGGAATACACTGCAGCTCCACCAGAGTCCATGTCGGTCGAGGACAAAACCGTGTTCTCGACTCGTATGGCCACTCTCAAGTCCATCTCAAATACGTCCATGCGGCTACTGTCTTATGCTACAGAGTGAGCCGCAAGGGCCAGTGGAGCAGGTGTTGTCTTGCGACGCCACGCCTGGCTCCGCCTTTGTAATTTCGTGGAACCTTTCAAGGCGTCCTTTGCGAACGCACCCTTTGACGGCTCTTCGCTTTTTGGCAAGACCATACGCGATACACTAGTCCAAAGCGAGAAGGATGGGAAGACGCTGTCTGCCGTCGGAGTCCGCTTTTCGAGCCCCCAATGTTCCTTCTCAAGGAATCAGAGGGGGCAAAAGAAGCTGTGGTTCCGCAAGTCTCAGCAATCCTATCCAGCTTCGGACTCCGCGCCCTCCAGAGGCAGAGGGGGGCAGGGTGGACGCCGGCCCAGAGGCAGAGGGGGACCGCATAACTTCGGGTCTAGGGAACCTTTCTCCGAGAGACCTGCGCAACATCCCTGAGGGCTTACCCGACTGTCCAGCTCTGGAGGCAGTCGGGGGGCATTTAATGAAGCACCTGTCAATGTGGGAGTCCATCACGAACGATCGATGGGTGCTGCGAATTATATCCAGAGGCTACAAAATTCCCTTCCTATTTCGTCCTCCCTCAGGTGGTCTCCTCCCCGATGTCCCACCCAATCAAAGAGAGGCAGCGACCGTAGAGATTTCAAATTTGTTAGAAAAAAGAGCCATCCAGCGGGTCCCCCCAGACCAATCCGGATCGGGCTACTACTCAAGGTTCTTTTAATGCCAAAAAAGACAGGGGACCTCAGGCCCATTCTAGACTTGTCCGCTCTGAACATGTTTGTCCCCAAAGAAAAGTTCCAGATGGTCACTCTACAATCTGTTCTCCCCTTAATGCAGGAGAACGACTGGATGTGCTCGATAGACCTCAAGGACGCATACTACCACATTCTAATGGACAGACGGTCCAGGAGGTTCCTCCGCTTCCGGCTAGGGGCCAGTCATTACCAGTTCAGGGTCCTTCCGTTCGGACTCACCTCAGCCCCCAGGGTGTTCACCAAAGTCATGGCAGTGGTTGCGGCCCACTTGAGGCTTCAGGGTATAAGGGTCTTTCCGTACCTAGACGACTGGCTCCTCACAGCAACCAACAGGCATCAACTTTGTATCGCGAGGGACTATGTTCTGTCTCTTGCCGACAGCTTGGGCATTTCAGTCAACATACCGAAGTCTTTTCTTCATCCTGTGCAAGCATTAGATTTCATAGGAGCCAGGCTAGATTCCCGATCTTCTCGGGCCTTCTTGACCCAGGCTGTCCAGCCTCTCACTCCAAGTTTTGGCTCTTCTTCGCACCAAAGCTCTGCCGGCGGAGTTAGTCCTGAGAGCACTAGGCTCAATGGCAGCGGCTATCGGTCTCTATTACCATGCTCGCCTAAGGATGCATATATTACAGTGGACACTCCAAGTTCAATGGTCACTGTTACACCATCCATTGAATACTCCCATTCCCCTGAGCAGGGTTTGCAGGGAGTCCCTCCTTTGGTGGCTTCACTCCCCAGAACTCAGGCAAGGGAGACCCTTTGTGATTCCCCCTCCCCAGGCCACGTTAACCACGGATGCATCTCACCTAGGGTGGGGGGGGGGGCATTGTTTGGGCAGAAACGTCCAAGGTACGTGGACCTTGTCTGAGACCGCCTTGCACATAAATGTTCTGAAGATGAGGGCGGTGCTTCTAGTGTTGCAGGCTCTCCAAGACCTTCTACCTCTAGGAACCATTGCAATACAGACAGACAATATGTCAGTAGTCTGGTATATAAACAAACAAGAGGGAACCAGATCCTACCCTCTTTGTCGTGAAGCCATGAGAGTTTGGGAATGGGCGATATCCACCAACCGCTTTCTGATAGCAACGCACATTCCGGGACGATCCAACATCCTGGCGGACAAATTGTGTAGAGTAATTCTCAGTCCTTACGAGTGGTCTCTCAATCCGAAAGTTGCGAAGGAGATTTTTCCACAAGTGGGGTTGGCCTCGCTGCGATCTCTTTGCTACTCCCCAAAACACAAAATGCAGCGAGTTCTTCGCATTTCTTCCCCCAGAAGGGGAGAGCCCCAGGGACGCTCTGATTCATGCTTGGCCTCCCGGTCTACTCTATGCTTATCCCCCGCTTCCGCTCATGGCGAAGTTCATTCAGAAAGCAGCACGGTTGGGGAGCAAAATTATCCTCATAGCCCCATTCTGGCCTCGTCAAATCTGGTTTCCATACCTGCGGTCTCACAGTCTCTCCTCCCCTTTAATCCTGGATCCCATTCCAGATCTGATCTCGCACCCAACAGGGTGCCCAACACCGAACCTGGTAAACCTCAAGCTCGCGGGTTGGTTGATCCAGTTCCACTAATGGCAAGGACTCCCGGTATCGCGTCACCAGTGAAAACTATTCTGGTAGCGGCTCATAAACCGTCCACCAGGAAAATCTATAATAGCAAGTGGAAACGATTTTCTATCTGGGCTAACAGCCAGGGTCTCAACCCTTTTACTGTTCCGATTCCTACAGTCTTGGATTTTTTGTCCATGATATTTGAACAAGGGGCCAGTGCATCAACGGTGAAAGTACAGTTGGCAGCAATATCCCATTTTCGTATGGGAGACGGATTAGGATCCCTAGCATCTACAAAATTGTGTAAGTCATTCTTGCGTGGCGTTTTCCTTCTCAAGCCACCTGTGAAATCCGTGACTCCCCCTTGGGACTTCACCTTTGTTCTGCAAGCTTTAACAAAACCTCCTTTTGAACCTGCAGCTTCTGTACCTCTTAATTTTCTGTCCTGGAAAACAGCATTCTTGGTAGCCATAACTTCTGCTAAAAGGGTTTCAGAGCTCCAAGCTTTGTGCATGAAACCTCCCTACCTTATTTTTCACAATGACAGAGTGTCTCTCAGGACTAACCTGTCTTTTTTTACCAAAAGTGGCATCTATGGCAAATATCAATCAGACTATCAATCTGCCAGTGTTTTTCAAGAATTTTCAAAATAAGGGAGAATACATGTTGCATACACTAGATGTACATAGACAGTTGCATTTTTACCTGCACAGGACCAAAGACGGTCGTAAGACTGATCAACTGTTCGTGTCATTTGCTCCTTCATCCATGGGGAAACCTATATCCAAAGTGACACTGGCTAATTGGATTTGTCAATGTATTTCTCAGGCTTACAAGGCATCGGACAAAACAACCCCATTTAAAATTTGTGCACATTCCACACGGTCCATCGCAACTTCTGCAGCCTTCTGGTCCAGGATGCCGTTGGACGACATATGTTCAGCAGCCACTTGGTCTTCTGCTCATACGTTTATTTCTCATTATAAGCTGGACATGATATCTAGAAGCAGGGCATCCTTTGGCTCCGTGGTGCTTCAGAATATCCTTCCATAGCCCACCCAGGTTTTTTTGTTTAGGTAGCTGGGGACTCTGTCCCACAGGTTGCAGAACAAATGAAGTAACTACTTCAGATTTAGAAGTTATGTACTCACCATAACGTTCCATCTGAGTAGGCACTTCATTTGTCTGCAACCATCCCCCCCTGCCATCCCCCTAATCTGTATCGGGTTTCTAGGATCATTTATGATTCCTGAGAATAACTGAACCTGTTTATTTACAGGTTTATCAGGTGATACAGCAAAACCGATCTGAGGTAGTGTGGTGGTGACAGGGGATTATGGGTAGAGGGGAGGAGCTAGGAGCTCGGATCTTGAAGCTTGGAAAGCTGCCGGTCGGATCCGAGACCCACAGGTTGCAGACAAATGAAGTACCTACTCAGATGGAACGTTATGGTGAGTACATAACTTCTAATTATCCTCCTTGGGACTTGAATTATGTTTTGGAAAAGTTGACTCTCCTTCCCTTTGAACTTGGGTCTTCTTCCTCTCTTAAATGTTATACTTGCTGGTAGCCCTTATTTCAGCAAAACGAGTCTCAGTTGCAAGTCCTTTTGGTTACTCCTTCTTTTCTCATTATCACAAAGATATTATATATTTTAGGACTAACCCTTCTTTTATGAATAATGTTGTCCATAAAATATCTCTAAACTGGAATGTCAAGTTTGTTTGCTTTCTATCTTAAACCTCAAAATAAAGGAAAAATAATTTTGCAGTCATTAGATATGCATAGACAACTCAGTTTTTCTCTTGAGAAAACTAAAGCTACTAGGAAAGCTGACCAACTGTTTGTTTCTTTTCAAGATAAAAAAAAAAAACTGGATATCCTTGTCTCTAAACAAACTCCAGATGGATTTATTTGGCTGTTTTCTTTTGTTATTCCTTTCATGTGCAGTAATTTCTAGGCAAGATAAAGGCCCAATCCACCAACGCCATAGCTTCTACTGGTGCCTTTTTCAAGGGTATGTACTCAAAATCCATTTTAGGAGCAGCTACTTTGACTACCATTCGCACCTTTTCTTAGCACTTTAAAATCGTTGCCTTCTCCAGGACCAGGACTGGTTTCACCAGATCTGCCCTCTAAGGGAAATTTGAATCCTAGTTCCACAGCTCAAGGCTCCTCCCACTCACTCTAGAAACCATTGGGAATCTTCGTATATGTAATCAGTACTGTACTAGTGATCAAGGAAGGACATAATACATTGTATAAGAACTTACTGTAACAGTAGATGGCCAGGTAGTTCACTGTTGCAGCAGCACTGGTACCTTCCTTCCTCCCCCCCCTCCTCCTTTATATTTTCTCTTTTTTTTCTTCTTCTTCTATTTTGGTTGAGGTAGACATGATATACATTTCCCCTCTCCTAGTTGGCATATATTAGTTTTATCTCTCTGTTTTGCCTTGAAGATTTTCACGTCTCTTCATCCCTTACATACCACTTTGCTTCCTCCAGGGTTATACTTCAGATGTATGGCGCAAGAGGAAGGTACCTAAACTTTGGTATGCTTGCCGAAGTACAATATCCTTGTCAATTTATTTTCAGTATGTAATCAGTACAACATCAATGATCTACTCTAGCATCTTCTGTTTGGGTACAGAACTGTGCTTTATGTGTTGTGCAGTTTATTACATTATTATATTAACTGGAGGAAAAAATCAGCAATAAGAAATACCCAGTGGATACATTAAAAAAACAGAAAGAAAAGAAAAACTGAAAAGCAGCTGCTCAGTGATATGGTCTACAGTTTTGTTACAATATTACATTAATGCCAGCAGTACACTGTAGTTACTCCACTGCCTGGAGAGTGTGGCCTGCCTCCTCTGGAGGCAGTCTTATTTCATCATTCTCCTCTGGTGCTGGGAAACATAAAACATGTAATAATAACTATGGTATATTTCTGACAGCATAAGGCAATTACAGCTCCAGGTGCTAGGACTAGTGTACAGTGATGATGCAGAAACAGACTGTTTACAGTAAAAAGTTGTCTGTCCCTCCTATAGCCTCCTCTTCTCATTGGCAGAGAACATGCAGGTGGTACTTCTTCATCTTACTCTAGTTATGCCAGTACTACTGGCCAGAGCAGTTGACAGCAGTGGCATCACTTATTGCCATGGTAATCTGGTACCAGGAATCCATTTAATAAAGGGCCCTTCATAATCCCCCAGCAGGCATTCAGAATGATACATGTGCAGCATCTATGAAAAGATCTTGCACTACCTAGTGCATTAGGTGGGAGCCCTGCCAGAGTCTGATGTTGCTGAGGCCATGCCTAATCATTACTTCAATTTCAAGAGGAAAAATGGTAGCAAGGGTAAAAGACTACATATCGTCGACACCAAATGACATGCATAGAAGGGCAGCAGGCTAGTGAGATGCCAATTAATAGCAGTGTGACGCATATGACTAGTAACGAGATGCAGAGTGACATTGGCACAGCCAGGCTTCACATGCTTGCTCACTATACGTCACCTGAAAGCCCATGACCAGGCATGCCAGACAGCTGGGTAGTGCAATGGCTGTAATCTTTATTATGATGCAGACTGTTATTAATGTGGGAAGCTCCTTGGGTGCGTACACCATATGTGACCCCAAGTCAGTTCATGAGTATAACAGTGATAGTACAGATATGGGATGAGACTGCATTGCCTTATTTGTGCATTTTATAGAAAATATTTATAGTCACCCTGTTAGCATAACTGTCAAGTGTTGAGCCTCATTTAGTATGATAATTAAAGCGGTTGTCATTTTTGATAGATTGCATTAGCGCAATCAACACAAGAGAATCAGAATATAAAGTGGATATCTTGTACTGCCAGATGTGAAACTGACAGCAGAAAGGATAACTGGTAATGGACTTCAGGATTGCAGTCTCCAATCATGGGGGCATGGCAGGAAAAGACTGTGTCCCACAGCAATGAAGTGTGTGTGGGAGCACTGTGCAGGCCATGACAGGGAACTAACCGGCTGGAAAGGGGCTCAGCCTGACAGGGGCAAGTAGGGATGATTGCAGTCCTGTGGATGGTAGAGTTTCGATGGATATGTTGCAGTTCTTTGAGGAGGGGTCCTCAACCTGCAAAAGCAGAAGGAAGAAAGTTAGGCTGAATCACAGTCTTGCCATGTAAGTGAAAACACATTCACTTGACATGCTATAGGGGAAGGCTGGTCCTGAGCACACCAGGCAGAGACTGCTGTATGCATTTGCCAGCAAGAAAAGCTCACTTGCCCACAGCTACCACACAGAGTCACAGCATCATTTGTCAGAAATGTTATCCTGTAGCATTACACAGGGCCACGGCTACAACAAAGGGTTTGTGGAGAGTTTGAATGCAGTTATTGGCTGGCATGGACTGTCTGGCATGCACACACTGATCCACATGCATAACACTATAGTTAACATGCCCTAGCATGGCACCGGAGAATTGGCAACAGCTGAAGAAGTTCAACACACAGAAGGCAGATGTACTACTATGGCCCATACATGTGTATGGCATGCCTATCCTTGTGAAGGGTGAAACTAACAAGGCTTTCTGGGAACAGGTATGTCAGGGATGTTGCAGTAGATCAGTGCAGTGGGTGACCATAATTAAACAATATAGCAGGTGTACTGAAGCATCACTTATACATTGTTGCATGTCAGGACCAAGGCTAAGGAAACTAAAAGAGACAGGTTGACCACTGAGGATAGACCAACAACACAAGGGTATCGCACGGAGATGGAGAAATTCATGGTATCCTTCACCAGGGAATGTGAGAGAACCTATATACCTGACAGTGACTCGGATGTGAGAGCTGGATGTTTATGACTGGCCAAGTGCCTATAGGGATGACCGAGGTGAGTAGGGTACTTGTATTCCTGTAGAACATTGATGTGTACCTCTTTATGGTTTACCCAAATAAATATGCATTTGTATCATCTAGGACATCAAGGCTGCAGTACTGATAGCCTGCATCGCAAGGTACTTGTTTACCCACAGGTTTTGTTAAAGATTAGCATGTAGCAATCTACGTATCACATGATAGTGAAAGTCTCAAATATGTACCTGCAGTCCCACAGGTTTGTTACCTGCATGCACTCACAGATTCCACTGGGAGAGGATCCAGTGCAGTAGGTCAACACATGCTTGAAGTGAGCAGGTCTCTTGAAGCTGGCAATGATGGTACCATGCATGTAGCATAGTCTGATGACACAGTGGTACTGTCAGCATTGCTAATACTGGGGAGGGGGGTATGCATGCATATCTTCCATAGATGAGGGGAATGTAGAGGGCCGGGGTGAACTTCCAGCATCACTTCATTCAGCAAATTTCATCCTGTCCACCTTGGCCTAACCACTACATCATAGGCAGCATCAGAGGGTAGCACTGCCTCCAAGGTGTACAAGTGTACAGCATAGAGAGAGGTGTGTAGGTAGTTGCCACTGCCATTACACCAGAACGTTCCCTGATGTGGATGTTATCTTTGATATCAGTCAGCAGACATGCAGCTCAGTGGACCAGAGACAGACTAATGTAATGTAAAATGTCAGACTGTGGCAATGAACACCTCTAACCATACTAATGTACTTCCTTTCTGTAAAAAGGCATATCTCAGTCTGTCTGAAATGTCATTATGAAACTTTCAGAGTAACAAAAGGATGATCAGCTAGGAAAAACAGCTGCGACTCATATTCCATTGTTAGATGTTTCAGAGTAGCACTATGCTGAAACTGATTCCATGTACTTGTTGCATAAACATTTGGCACATTAACAATAGCATGTTGAAGATAAAAAAAGAAATAATTTCTGGTGAAATATAGACGATTTGTACTCCTGATGTAATGACAGCTCATTAAAGTAGTATTCTAGGCCATTATTGTAGACAACATAGTAAGCAGAAATTCAGCACAGTACTCACAATGAAAAGCAGGTATAATGCAAAGTGGGAAACTGGCAGTGTAATCATATGCGCTAAAGCCTCTGATTCCTGCCTCTGATAGGCTGTATTTCTGTCCCTCTTTTAAGATTTCACTGTAAATCTGACAGGTGGTCACAGCAGTTTGTTTAATTTCAAAATAAATACAAGACTGAAATTCTAACCTCAGAGCTTTCAGTGTGGCATATCTCTGAATTCGATCATTCATTTTAGCTTACTAAGCTACACTTGCTGCAAAAAAAAAAAAAAAATATATATATATATATATATATATATATATATATCTATATATATATATATATATATATATATATATATTAATATATATGTACTAGTCAGATATATATGATTTTTATGGTTACATGTTAAAAGATCGAAGTGTTGAAATACTGAACTGCATATAGTCGAGACCATATGCTCGATAATTCAAAAGATCGATCTGTTAACATGGCAAAAAAAAAAAAAAAAAAAGTAGAAGGCTGTAATGCAGGGTGACAAGTCCCCCTGCACCCCCACACACACACACCCCTACTTAAATATACCAACTCCGAGATCGTGCTACAGCAGGGAATAGGGAAACTTCCCGTTCTGTGCTGTATTCTCAGTGTAGTGAGATCTCGGAGTTGGTATATTTAAGTTAGGGGTGTGTGTGGGGGGGGTGCAGGGGGACTTGTCACCCTGCATTACAGCCTTCTACTTTTTTTTTTTATACCTTCCCCTAGGAGGGTATAGTTTGCTTTAGTGAAGTTTTTTAGTCTGACTTCACCTTTTGTGAATTCTGGTGTTAGCGCCAGTTTGAAGATGACTGAATTGTGGTCAGATTTGAGTAATGAGGGTCCGATAGTTGCAGTGGTGCATCTGATTGTCATGTTAGTGAGAACTAGATCTAGTATATTTGTTCCTCTTGTTGGGTTTTGAACAATTTGTTCCAGGACATTTGAGTTAACAAAGTCAAGGAAATTTTGCGTTAGTGAGTTAAGGCTAGAGTAGGTTTCCCAGTTGATGGTGGAATAATTGAAATCCCCCGTGACCAGAGTGTTTGGCAGTATTTGGATTGACTCCAGTTTGGTCAAGTAGGCCTTGTGTGCATCATGATCCATGGAGGAGGATCGATAACTAGCTATGACTTGAATGGGGGTCTTACCCAAAGTAATCTGAACTTGGAGTAATTCCATGGAGTTGTCCAGACTAACTAGTCAGGATGTGAATTTTCTGTAATATAGATAGAAACACCACCTCCTTTGGCTCTCACATGTTTGTTTTGCAGTCTGAAGGTGTGAAAGCCATTGTAGCCTTGCAAGGCCAGGGTACTCTCTGAGGCCTTGAACCAGGTTTCTGTGACTACACAGACATGTATATCCTCCAATGATAGAAATGCTTCCAGGATGTACACTTTTTGATTTAAGCTCCTAGCATTTAGACCAGCGTAACCCTCATTTCGTTATGGTTGACAATTTTCACATTGGCAATTTTGTTTTTGAGACCTTGCATGAAAAAAGCACTCTGGGGAAGGCAAAAGCCTTTACCAGCATCCAAAATTCTAGTGGTGCCAAGGTGCAAACCATCCTTGGCTAAGCAGAGAGGTTTGTTTACCATGTCATCCCAGGCTGACAGAAACTGGATTCCCTTTGAATGACACCAAAACTAAGCCAAATATTTAAATCAGTCATTTTTTGTTTATACTGGGGCATCATTCTATGTGAGGGTAATATGCTGCTCAAAGTTAGTGACGCACCTGCCTGGGGCACATACTTGGAGAGCTCAATCATCGCTCTCTTCACATAGTCCAGTGAGGTACATCTCAGGTCATTCACTCCAATGTGAGCTATGACAGAGTAATAATGTTACTTGTTGCCATGAGACCTGAGTGTATGTGTGATCTGACGAGTCCTGGCACCGGACGGGCAGCTGACAGTGACTTTCTCCTTATCTAACCTGGTGAGTGAGACATCGTGTGTCTCACTATGGAGACTCCAATGACAAGAACATTTGGTTTTGAGTGTTACGCCTTAAGGGCTTGGTAGGTGAGACACTGGTTTTGCTATGTGTCTTGGGTGCTGTGAGAACTGTGTCAGTTGTAGCAGTCTTTTGTTTTGGAGGTTCTGGTGTTTCAGTAATTTTTTTGAGAGAACCTCCGCTTATGTTTTATGTATTGGATGCATACCTTTTGTATGAGTAGTGGTACTATGTGCATGAGTAGAGGTGAGTGAGTTGACATCTTCATTGTTACTGTTTTGAGTGTGAGAGAATAGGGATTCAAGATTCTTGGTGTAGATACAGCTCTAGCTCTCTGTAGTAGAGTGAGTTATTAGTAGAGGATTGTCAGTGTACATGAGGCAGTTGCTACACTGCCTCAGGAGACCCAAGTCAACAAGGCTAGCAGAAGAGACAAGGATAGTCTAACTGTCCATAATGATAGGTTTGAAGGACTGTTATCATAAAGGGGGTGCTTTCAGGACTGATCTAGGAGGTGCTCTGTAGATGGGTATTTCTGACGGGCTTTTGGCTAGTGGTTTAATAGATCACAGCTCACTAGCAATACTTTTTAGACCTGAGATATACTAAATATGAGGGCTACACTAATGTACTGCAGCTATATCTAAGGGGAAAATTGTCAAAATTATCTGTCTGGCTATAGCACACAATTCCATGACAGTGAGAGGTGCTGCACAATGCACAAACAAGCAGAAACCCACTCAAACGCAGGGTTTAAATACCAGAAGCGAAAAACTAAAAAAAAAAAAAAAGAAAAAAAACAACTCAAAAGAACCAATGAGGGTGCTTATTCCAAGCCCTAGACCAACCCCCCTTCACCAGACAGGTTCCAGTCAGCACACTTATCTCACAAGGGTGCAGAAGTGCCCTGTCCAATCATAGATAGCTTGGAACATGTGCTTAGAATACAAAAGCCACTGGAAATAAACTCACATTCAGCAAACCTGTATATCGACTATGCTGCAGCTACTAGCTACACTAATTTAGGCTGGAGACACTAAAAAATGTTTTAAACATCAGAAAAATAACAGGCTTATTCCAAGCCCTCGACCAATCTTCCTTCACCAGACAGGTTCCAGTCAGCACACTTATCTCACAAGGGTGCAGAAGTGCCCCATCCAATCAGAGATAGCTTGGAGCATGTGCTTAAAATACAAAAGCCACTGGAAATAAACTCAGATTCAGCAAACCCGTATATCGACTATGCTGCAGGTACTAACTACACTGATTTAGGCGGGAGACACTAAAAAATGTTTTAAACATCAGAAAAATAGCAGACACTAAAAATGTTTTAAACAGCAGAAAAACAGCAAGGAGACACTAAAGAATGTTTTAAACAGCAGATAGACAAATCAGTTGTTTAAAACACTGCTTGTCAGTAAAACAGAACAAACCGAACTGATGCTTTGCAAACAGTGAAAAGTAGCAACAATTACTTTGCAAATGGTGAAAATAGCAAAAATGTTTGCAAATAGTGAAAACAGCAACAAAGGCAAGTGCAGTACAAACAGTGCAGTTTAGTTTACAGTATAAAAATACAGTATTAAATAAGCAGAACACAATAAAAAGTGCAGTAAATAGTATAATCAAGCAAAAATAGGCAGCTTATGGTTTTTGGGAAGCTCAGAAGCCTCTAGTAGCCTCTGGTATGTCAGCTCAGAGTTATGGCTGGTAGCCCACCTCAGTTCAGCTCAGTTCAATACAGAAGTGTTGTAGGCTGTTACTGTGTTCTGTATAGTGAAAAGAAGTTCAGAAGTGTACTTCTAGTGTATACTGCAGGTAATGCAAAATGTCAGACTGCAGCAGTGAACACTTCTTAACATACTGATGTAGTTCATGTCCATAAAAGATTATATTTCACCCCTCTTCGAGTATGAAATTATGAAGCCTTCAGGAAGTAACATCATGATTAGCAGCAAAAAAGCACCTAAAACCCTATTCTCTACTCTTGGGCTTTCACTGCCTTTGTGCTGTATTTGACTACACATCAGTTGGTCAGTGAGTTGGCATGTTAACTGTGGATGTTGCAAATGAAAACTAACTACTCTGGAAAACATAGAGAACGTTTACTTCTGATGTAATGACAACTAACTAGTATAGTAGTTTAAGCTATTTTTGTACTGTGCATACTAAACAAAAGTTCAGCACAACAATAACAGTTGAAGGTTGGGCGTCGGGCTGGCAACTCGACACCATAAAAATCTACTGCCAATCATTAGTGGACCGGAGTTCCGCTGTGGCGACCCCTAACTGGGAAAAGCCGAAAAGACAAACAACAACAGCAACACCTTAGCTGAATCAAAGCATGGTATTGCAGTTGTGATATTTTACATAAGATTTTTTTCTAATGAAATGTATAGGATTTTGATACATAATACAAATGTAGTGTACGTGTATTCAGCCAGTTAGTTTTACATGCCTTTTTGTGCAGATGTCTGATGGCTCCCAGGTAGAAGCAAAGTACAGTACCAGACTGTGCCAACAAAAGCCATCTGAAATACTGGACTTTCTGGCTGTATATGGCCTTATCCCAGGTCCCCAAGACAGTTCACAGTAAAAAGGAAGGAAAGTAAGATACTTGGGTCTAAAACATATTTAAGAATGCCAATTTATCCCCCTGTGACTTCACTGCATTGTACATGACACTGACGCTGACGTTTTGCATAGTATAAGAAAATTTAGTCTTGAAAATAAGATGTAATGGGATCCTATCTCGCCTACATTCATAACTGATGGGCTCGGAGCCGATCCATCGGCTCCGACTCGGCCAACTAGTACACTAGAACAAAGTCTCTTATTGGCTGGGCTACCCTCTATCCCAGGATGCCCCACACCTGCTTCCCCAGATCTCGTTTGCCGCTTTACTAGCTGGACGTGGTCTCGACTTGGCTGGAGCTAAGTGTTCTTTTATTACCTTTTACTGGTCTTTGACCTTGGGGTTTCTCAGAATTTAATACAACAGCTGTTTTAACGGCTATTTTTGTGTATTTTTGGTATTTTGTGTATTATTGTTGTGTGAGTGATTGACTGTTCTGATACTTGGATATCGCTGGTCGGGCAAGGCCCGTTTAAGTTAGAGGGCCTTTGCCCTTCTTATTGAAGTCTGTGTTATTGTTTCCCTTTTTTTTCTCCGGGCAAAGCCCGTTTAAGTTAGAGGGCTTTTGCCCGTTGTTGTTGTGTTCTTACGGTTGTGTTTTCACTTGTGAGGTAAATCTCTCTCTGGAGAGCTCGTGCCATTTTTTTCTCGCGCTCTACAGTTTGGCGCTAAATTTTTGGTATTTAGACACTCCTTTATATCCTGATAGACATGTCCAAAGAGCAAAAATCAGGGTTCAAAAAGTGCACTAGGTGCAATTATAAAATGTCTATTACAGACAGTCACTCTATATGTGTGTATTGTTTAGGACCTAAACATTTACAGGAGACATGTAGTGTGTGTCATGCTTTTTCCTCTAGGGTTCTTCAAGAGCGAAAAAATAAATTGATCTTGAAGGGTCTTATTAAGCCCTCTTTTGAGGAAGCCTTGGATTCTTCTCCTACTGCCTCAAAAAAGAAAAGGTCGTCGGCTCCGACAAGTCAGTCGGAACCGACTGCTAAGAAGCATAAGTCGACCTCTTCCTCCTCGGCTCCACTGACTTCGGGGCCGAGGGTCGAAGGGTCTGCCTCGATGCCTCTTTCCTCGGCTCCATTAGTTTCAGAACCGCAGGTTGGAGTATCGAGAGGCGAATCACCTCCATCGGTTCCGATGGTTTCGGAGCCGGTGGAGGTGTGCAGCTCAGACTCTTCCCCCTCAGCTCCGAAGAAAGCTCCTTCGGCGCCGATCGTTATTCATGCTGTGCCGGATCCGGCGCCGATAGTGTTGGAGCCTTTTCGGAGCCGGTCCCCTACATTGTCTGAGCCGAGAGGAAAGTCGTCTCGACCCTTGTCTACCTCCTCTAAATCCTCAAAACTGTCGGATTCGGATTTGGATAGGGTTATTCAGAGGCTTTTCCAGTCTCCAGTTTTGCACAAATGGTCTCGGCTCCGGCCCAGTTGGCTTCGGAGCCGATCCCCCCTCCGAAACACTCGATTCCTCCTCCAACCTCCTCGGAGCCGTTGGAGTCGGTGATGGTGGAGCAAGGCGGAGCCGTACGGTCGGAACCGAGACCCCCTCGAGGTCTATCGACACCGACTATTGTTCCTACCCTGTCCTCGGGTTCAGGGTTTGGTACTGGGACTTCCTCAGCCGGGCCCGAGGGGAACATCTTGGGACTGGGTGCCTCGGTACCTAGTCTTCCCCTCGGAGCATCGGCTGCCGGAATTCCTAATGCCGTCGTGGCCTCTCGGCCAGTGATCTCCATGGAGTCTGGAGGTCTGGCCTTTGACGCCATGAGGAGCGCGCTGGCCATGTCCTTGCTGGCTCAGCAGGCTTCCACCTCACCGTCCCTAGACCTGGAGACTGGTGCTTCTGCCGTATTGCAGTCCCGTGACAGCGGGGCCCCAGGGCCTGAGGATACCCCCATCGGGGGTTCCCTTCTTCCGGGGGGTCCATCTGAAACTGCTTCGGATGAGCCCCCACGGAAGAAATTGTGCAAGAGGAAGCACGTAGACTCCCAAGATGAGTCTGTCACATCGGACACTGACCTTGATGACGCGGAAGGGTCCCCTAAATCATCTTCGGATGATGTCTCTTTCTCAGATATCCTTGAGATTCTGAGACAGAGAGGAGATTGGCAGGCCAAAACCCCTTCCGCTGAGGAGTCAGTCTTCCTCAAGGCCTTCGGGGCCCAGCCCTCCGCCTCCTGGGTGTCTCCGCCCTTCGATGAATTGCTTGATTTGGTTTCTCGAAGGGCTTGGGAACACCCTGATTCTGTGGAACCGGTGCCTGCAAGACAAAATAAATTTCTTTCAGCCCCCCCCCCCAGAAGGAATTTTTAACTAAGGGAGTTCCCGTAGATGCTATGGTGGTGGCATCTGCCACACAGCAGGACGTGGCAGAGGCTTCAACGTCTATCCACCCTCCAAATAAGGATTCCAGGAGCATGGATAGGTACGGGAAGCGTACCCTTTCTTCAGCGGCCTTTACTTTACGGTCGCTGAATTACTTATGTCATTTTACCAGGCTCCAAAGGGACCTCCTTAAAGAGCTAAGTGAGTCCCTCACTGGTAATCTACCTGAGGCGCTAGCCCACACTGTTGGCGCCCAGATGACTACCTTATTTTCCATTGTAAACTCGTCCATGAGGCTCATTTCGTATGCGGCCGAAGGGGCGAGTAGAGCAGCGGGAACAGGCGTTGCCCTCAGGAGACACGCCTGGTTATGCTTGTGTTCATTTGCGGAGGCCTTCAAGTCTTTCTTCGCCGACGCCCCCTTTGATAGGTCATCTTTGTTTGGACCCAAGGTGAAGGACACACTGACTCGGTGCGAGCAGGAGGGCAAGACCTTGACTGCCGTTGGGGCCCGCTTTTCCGCTCCCTCTAGGCCTTACCCCAAGGCCCAGAGAGGAGGGAAAATGTGGTTCAGAAAAACTCAGAGGTCTTTCCCTACTCCACCCAGTGATCCCCCCTCCAGAGGCGGGGGGGGGATTCAGGAAGACGCCACCCCAGAGGCGGCAGAGGCTCCCGTAACTCTGGAGACCGCGATTCCTTTCGTGGTTCTTCCTACACTCAACGTCCCTGAGTTGTTGCCCGACTGTGCAGCTCCGGAGCCAGTCGGGGGTCGTTTTGCAGAACACCCACAAGCTTGGGAAACTATAACCAGCGATCAGTGGGTGCTCCGGATTATAACCGGAGGCTATCTCATTCCCTTCATCAAGCCCCCCCTTCCCTTAAGGGAAATCCCGGACGTGCCACCCAGTCAGCGGGATCAGGCAGCAATAGAGGTTTCAAAGCTGCTAGAAAAAGGAGTCATCCAGCCTGTCCCCACCGACCAGATCGGATCAGGAACTTACTCAAGATTATTTTTGGTGCCAAAAAAGACAGGGGACTTCAGGCCCATTTTGGACCTCAGTTCATTGAATCGTTTTGTGAAAAAGTCCAAATTCCGAATGGTCACCCTTCAATCCATTCTCCCACTGTTGGAGAAGGATGCCTGGATGTGCTCCATAGATCTCCAGGACGCTTACTATCACATTCTGATAGGTCAAGAGTCCAGGAGACATTTACGCTTCCGCCTGGGAGACAGTCATTTCCAGTTCCGAGCACTGCCCTTTGGTCTCACCACAGCCCCCAGGGTGTTCACCAAGTGTCTGGCAGTGGTGACTGCTCACCTGAGAAGTCTAGGATTCCAAGTGTTTCCTTATCTAGACGACTGGCTCCTTACTGCCACCTCCAAGCATCTACTATTTCAGGCACTCATGGCCACGGTTACCTTGGGTCGTTTCTTGGGAATTACGTTCAATTGGCAAAAATCTGTACTACAGCCATCTCAGCATATTATTTTTATAGGCGCAGAGTTAGATACAAAAAGGATGCGCGCCTTCTTACCGGCAGCAAGAATTCAAATTTTGCAAAACCAAGTCAGATCCTGCCTCCCCCTATCAAGAGCTCCGGCCCATCTGATCCTACAAGTGTTGAGCTCGATGGCATCAACTATACTCCTAGTCCCTTTAGCCAGACTCCACATGCGAATTCTGCAATGGCTTCTGTCGGTTCAATGGTCCTATCAGGAACTCCCCTTGAACCACTTAGTCATGATTACGGAGAGTTGCCATCAGGATCTGCGTTGGTGGCTCCTCCGATCCAATCTCGACCAGGGGTGACCCGTTATTCCTCAATCCCCCGTTGCCACTGTGACCACGGACGCCTCCCAGGTAGGGTGGGGGGGTCATTACCTGGACAGGTCGGTCCAAGGCACATGGCAACTCCAGGAAGCGCATTTACATATCAATATCCTGGAGATGAGAGCGATACTCTTGGTACTACAAGCTCTCCATCACGCTCTCCCGCAAGGTCCGATTGCTATCCTATCCGACAACATGTCGGTGGTTTGGTATATAAACAAGCAAGGTGGAACCAGGTCATACCCACTGTGCAGAGAAGCCATGAGACTTTGGCACTGGGCGGTAGCTACCAACCGCTTTCTAATGGCAACGCACATACCGGGGAAATCCAATGTGATTGCGGACAGACTAAGCAGGACCATTCTGTTACCCCACGCGTGGTCCCTCAACCAAAGAGTGGCTGCGAAAATCTTCGCCAAATGGGGTCTCCCTTGCTGCGACTTGTTTGCCAGCCCCCACAATGCGAAGTGCAGAGAGTTCTTCACACTGATCCCCTCTCAGGGACAGATTCCCAGGGACGCTCTGACCCACATTTGGCCCCCCGGTCTTCTTTATGCCTTCCCTCCGGTTCCCCTCCTGCCGAGGGTGATACAGAAGGCGATTTACCTGGAGAGTGAAATGATTTTGATTGCCCCGCACTGGCCTCGTCAGGTTTCTTTTCCCTTCCTTCGGAGTTATGCGGTAGAAGGTCCATGGTTTTTGGACCCGGTGCCGGACCTGTTGGCTCATCAGTCAGGACAGTCTCACCCATCTCTCAGGTCCTTGAGGTTGGCGGCATAGTTACTCCGCTTCCATCCTTAGTCCGAGACAATTCCCTCTCTCCGGAGGTGATCCACATATTGTCTTCCTCTCACAAACCTTCCACTGTCAAACTGTATTCCAGCAAATGGAAAAGGTTCGCCTTCTGGGCTCAGCAACGAGGTATAGACCCTCTTACTGCCCCAGTATCGGAGGTTTTGAATTTCTTGGCCTCTCTTTTTCAATTGGGCTCTTCAGTTTCCAAGATTAAGGTTCAACTAGCGGCTATCTCTAATTTTCATGCTTCTTTTGAACTTTCATTAATGTCTCACAAACTTTGCAAGTCTTTCCTTAAAGGAGCATGGCTCCTTAGGCCCCCAATATCTCACCCTGTTCCCCCTTGGGACCTAAGTTTGGTTCTTGCTGCCTTAACTGCCCGCCCTTTTGAACCAGCTGCTACCTGCGATTTGAAATTTCTGTCCTGGAAAACCGCCTTTTTAGTGGCCATAACTTCGGCCAGGCGGGTTTCAGAACTTCAAGCTCTTTGTTCTGATCCTCCTTATTTGATATTTCACAAACATAGAGTGTCCCTGAAATTAAATCCCTCCTTTTTACCAAAGGTAGCTTCTTCTTTCTGCATTCAACAGACTCTAGAGCTCCCTGTATTTTTTCCCGAGTTTTCTAATAACGCAGAATATATTCTTCATCAGTTGGACGTCCATAGACAATCATGCTTTTATTTGAATAGAACCACTCAGACGTGGAAATCAAATCAACTGTTTGTTTCCTTTGCAATAAACAAATTGGGTCAACCAGTAGCTAAAACCTCCATAGCTAAATGGATTAAAGATTGCATCTCTTTCATTTATTCACAGGCTAACAAAGAGCTTCCCTTTCCAGTCAGGGCTC
The DNA here is from genome assembly GCF_019279795.1 of Protopterus annectens. Lineage (NCBI taxonomy): Eukaryota > Metazoa > Chordata > Ceratodontiformes > Protopteridae > Protopterus > Protopterus annectens. The sequence continues at coordinate 615,984,490 of NC_056747.1, forward strand.
ATTCTACCAGGGCAATGGCTACTTCTGTAGCCTTTCACTCCAAATTATCAATAGATGATATTTGTGCTGCGGCTACCTGGACTTCTCCGCACACTTTCATTTCTCATTACAAACTAGATGTGGTTTCTCGAGGCAGGGCTTCCTTTGGTTCCACAGTTCTCAGGAGTGTTTTCCAATGAGCCACCCGGGATTTAGGTGCTAGGGACGCTGTCCCATCAGTTATGAATGTAGGCGAGATAGGATCCCATTACATCTTTTAGTTATGTACTTACCATAACTTCGGATGTATGGGATCCATCTCGCCTACATTCATACGTACCCACCCTCCTTCCCCCTTCCATTGGGATTTAGAGGAAATGTAGTTCCATTTGGAGATCTTCTCTTGAAGAACTTTAGTTGGTTGTAGTAACTACTATTTTTTCTGTGTTTGCATGTAAGTGTGAAAGCGAACAAACAAGATCTGGGGAAGCAGGTGTGGGGCATCCTGGGATAGAGGGTAGCTCAGCCAATAAGAGACTTCGTTCTAGTGTACTAGTTGGCCGAGTCAGAGCCGATGGATTGGCTCCGAGCCCATCAGTTATGAATGTAGGCGAGATGGATCCCATACATCCGAAGTTATGGTAAGTACATAACTAAAAGTTTTCAGTGAAGGAGTGCTACATGTTCACCACTGATGCAGTGTCCTTGTTTACTAGCATATCCGTTGATGAAGGTATCGAATTTGTAAGGCCTTATTTGAATAAGTATACTGAGATAGACAACAACAAGGCCAATTTATATTGTTCACTACTAGATATTCTGTTGACCAACAATTATTTCTTTATGCAAAATTTTATCAACAGTTAAAAGGTGTTGCTATGGGGGTCACAGTAGCTCCAGCATACACCAGCTTAGTGCTTGGTTGGGGGGAAAGGGAAATATTAATTATGAGTACTGAATATCAAAATGTATTATTTTATAGACGTTTTGTCAACAGTCTGTTTTTTATAGACAAAAGACAATGTGACTATGCAGATTTCTCCACCAATCTCAATCAAAGCACATCTTTCCTTTTAATTTACATTTGGGATAAGGAACATTTTATTCTATTTTTAGATGTAGAACTTAGAACGTAGAAAATAACAAATTTGAAAGTCATATTCATAGAAAGACCACATCATTTTCAAAGCAGCCATCCCATGTTTATGAAAGGAAATATACCCAGAGGCCAGTTGATTAGAGCCTTTTGTATGACAAGTAAGGATGAGTTTTTTTTCAACAAGAAGTGGATTGTATTACTGTGCTGTTTTTAAATAGTGGTTATTCTGGGGAATGGTTTGAGGAAAATGCAAACAAAATAAATAAAAAAAGGGAAACTTAGTTCTGGCCTATTATTAAAGAAGGATATAAAAAGGAAAAGAAAAATAAGAAAATGAGAAACATTTTGATCAAGAAATTAACAAGAAGGACACGTGCGTTAAGTACATGGTAGAACAGAATACCACTAAAATAGCACCATCTATAACTAATTAGAGTTTAGGAACATATAAATGTAATGGGTGTAATATTTGTCGATTTATATATGAAGGACCATATGTTTCCTTGATCCATATAACATACACCATAAAAGTACCAGGTAGCTATCTAGATATCACTGTGGCATAAGTGGGGTTGTGTATATAGGGATATTTTGGGGATGCACAAGTTTTTACTTGGGGATGACAACAAGAAGTTTGAGACACAGAATAAGAGAACACATTTATGCAATAAAGACAAAGAATTGTAATAATGCTTTATTTACACATTCCCAGTCGTGAAAAATTGAAGAAGTTCACTTTTGCCATTCTAGAACAAGTTTTACAAGATAGAAGAGGGGGTAGTTTTAAAAATCAGATAGAGAAGAGTGGCAGAATGGCAAGTAAAGTTAAAGGCTGATCCCCCCCAGTTCAAATGAAATAATTAATATAAAATGCTTCCTTAGTGAATGTAAACTAGGGGGACATTAAGGGGTTAATTTTGCAATGTTTTTTTAAACGAGTCTATGTATTAATTAGAACGTAATTAATTGGAAGTTTTCATTGAATAATTTGGGTGTAAAAGTATGGATGGTTTTGCAGCATACTGTATTTTTCTGAAAAAGTTTCGAGAAAAGCAGCTATTAAAGTGTTTTATGCTAAAAAACGCAAGTGTCCTCACTGCACTTCAATAGGTTTTGTTGTATTCATCTGAATGTCTGTTTAAAACTTCCTCCATTTTTTCCAGGCTTTTGTTGTTTGTGTTGCTATACTTCATTAGTGTTTTGTTTATTTTAACCAGGTCTGTTTGCAGTTGTCTTATATCTCCCTGTAGGTTACTGGAAGTCACGTCTAGAGGTTGCATTACATTTTGCTGAACAGCTGCAGAACTTTCCTCAGTGAGTGTTTTGCAGAATAGCTGCAGAACTTTCCCCAGTGAGTGTTTCTTCTCACTTTTTGTAGCTGTTTTTTTTTTCCAGGTGATTTGTATTTATTTTTTCCTGGCATACAGGCAGTACACTTACTAGCCAGTTACTGAAATTTACCCATAAAAACAAAAGTCTACTGTCCTTCTCTGTTGATTATCTGTTTTCACACTGGGAGAGTTAGAGTTAAGCTGTTACTCAATGTGTAGGCATCTTGAAAGTCGGACATTTACATTCCATAATACTGACAGAGCCATTATGACAGAAAGCCATTACTTCCACTTAGTATTCATGGCACTTCTTTTGAATGTGTATTTCCAACTTTTGGATTGCTTGCACAAATTAATTTTTTCAAGCTGCTTTCCTATAAAGTCTCTACTTCTCATCTCCTTTCAAGTCTATCACATTTTCCATTTTCAGACCTTTTCCTTCATTGAAAACACTCAACAAAAAAAAAACGAAATACATTTTCAGCTCTCCATCTCTTTTTAACTGAGAACAATTTCTCAAAACTATATACTTTTTCAAAAAATGAAATTTACCCCTCCAGATAGGTACAGTTGCTCCAACTTGGCTGCATCCACAGTCATTACCTCCTGTAAAATGAAGTTTAGTGCTGGAGTATATAGTTGTAATCATATTGTAATTTGGATGAAAGTTGTGATGTTTATCTTTTAAGATTTCATATTTGAAAATTTAACATAGATGTTTATTATAAATTATTGTTTATAGAATTTTAGTACAGTTCCCGGTTGGAATCCATTGATTACTTTAGCTGTATTTGAAGGGACACCTGACATGTGAACTTTGTTGGCTCTCTTACCAGTATGAGGTATTGTATCAAATGCTTTGGCCAGCTTAAGATAAGTTGTATTAACAGTATGACCACTGCTGACAGCTTGTGAAGCTCTCTTGAAAGTGTTAACAAGATTTAAGAGGTCTGATCTCCCCTTGAGAAAGCCAAATTGATGTGGATGAATCCTAATGAGATTCTTGATATAATTAATGAGACTGGTTATAATATGCTTCATAGCTTTACAGATCAGACTCATACAGCTTGATTGGTCTAAAATTTTCAGGATCTGTGGTAGGGCCACCCTTGTGGAGGGGTATCACCACAGCAGTGTGCCAGGATTTTGGAACATTACTTGTGGCTAAGATTGGATTAAACAAGAGTGATTAGGCAAGAGCATGTGTGATGCTGTTTATTAACTACTCAAATATGGTGTCAGAACCAATTGGGGAAGCCTTTTTGGCCTTTGATAACAACTTAAGAACACATTTCTTAATGATGTTAGGGTATATAAGTGATTTTGAGATTAACTGTATTTGAACAGTGTTTCATGTTTGATGTCTGTATTGAACTTACTTGTGTGCTAATATATTTTCAGTGACATTTGTGTTGGAGGTGGGGCTTATTAAGAAGTTCAGAACAATGTTGAGTATTATTTCTTATTTTTTAACATTGTTAAAGAAAGAATTGTAGTTATCCCTCACTTCAGAAACTAATCTTAGTTCATGGATTTCTTTATTGGCCCTTATAGTGCTTTTCAGTTTTACACATGTCCTCATTCTGGGAAATTCTAGCCTTACCAAATGGTTTAAGGAGTTTTTTCTCTTGTTGTAAAGTTTATTTATGCTGGTTGATCCCTAGTGGCATTTGTTTTTAATTTCCCATTGTAGCTTGCTATGTTGGGGAATCGATGGTGATAGTATAATGGGTAAATTTATAAATTTCCTTATATAAAGGTTTGACCTTCTAAAGTCATTAAATTTGGAGAATTTGGTTCCAGTGTTGTATGATGGACTTGAGTGTAAATGTCTTAAGTTTCTGCTCTTACGTAACTAGTGAAGGAGAAACTAGAGGAGTGGAACAGGTAGAAGCAATATTTGTGAAGACCAGATCAAGAATATTTTTGTGTCAGTCCTCTTTCCCCTTTATTATTTGTGTTATATTTAGAACAGTTGGCAAAGATAATAAGGGACTCAGTAATTCAAGGATATAATTTGTATGGTTATCAAGAAAACTTGGCTTTATTGCAGATTATATTATTTTGTATCTGATAAAACCAGAGAAGGATATTTCAGAGTTGTGGAACATTCTGAGAGAGTTTCAAGTTTTTCAGGATACAAAATTAATGAAGATAAAACAAAGGCAATAGGTGTAAACTATGTACCTACACACAAATTGGTTCAGCAATACACATAGTTTTGGAGACATGATAAAATAAAGTACTTAGGAGTATGGGTTAAAATGATTCTGTTATGGTAGATAAGGATATGTGGGAAGAGACTAAAAAAAAAAATACAAAAACTGAGAAACTGGAAGCTGTTTTATGGATATGGATAGCAAGACACAAGCAGCAAAAATGTTTTTAGTCCCTTTAGTTTTGTACTCAGGTCAGACATATTTTTATCAACCGGAGGAGAAGTTGTGGACAGCAGTTATTAAAGAGGTGAAGGATTTTCTCTGGGAGGGGAAGAGGACGCAGGTCAATTAGGATAAGTTGAGCCTTCCAGTTGAACAAGGTGGTTTGGGGATTACTCGATTGAAGGGGCATTTCAGAGCTACACAGTTAAAGCTCTTATACATAGCACAAGAAGAAATCTATAATTCACTGTGGAAATGGGTTATGATGAAACAGGGGGGGAAGCTCAAGAAATAAGGAGAGACTGGAATTTTAGGTGCAGATTCTTAAGGAGGATAACAATAACCATACAGAATATTATATTCATAAAGTAGCAGAAGGTATTCTAAGAACTAAGCCAACACGAGAACGGAGAAAAGATTTTGCTGATAGGGATGACTGCAAGTAGGTGTACCGAGAATAGGCTAGAGGGGGCTGGAATTTACTGAAGAAAACTGGCAGTGGAACTAAGGTATTGGCAGCAAATAATTAAAGAGGGAAAAGTAATAATATGGGAAGAGGCCAAGAATGAATTTGGACTGCAGGTTAGAGACTGCCTTCCCTATCAAGGATTAATATCAGAGTATAGGCAAAGAGAATGGAATAGGGGAATCTTAAGTAACACACCAGCACTGGTAGAGTTTTTAGTAGAATCTAGGGCAGAAGCTAGAATTTCAAACATATGTTTTGAGAATATAGTGAGTTAGTAGATTTTTTGAGCTGTGATACAGAATCTGAATTGCCTAGATATAGCAAGGCCTTGCTGAACTTAATTCTGGTGGCTGTTAAAAAGCACTTACTAGAAAATGGAAAGCAAAGTCTAAACTAACCATATTAGAATTAGTGAATATAGTAACAGAGATGTGCTGCGGTAGCGTGGTCGCCTCACAGTAAGCCGTTGTCCGGTTTGATTCTCAGCAAGAGCGTCTTCTGTGTAGAGACATGCGTGAATGGACGTATCTTTGTGGAAGGTTGTGCGTCAGGGCTGGCAACTCAGCACGTAAAAATCTACTGCCAATCATTAGCGGACCAGAGTTCCGCTGTGGCGACCCCTAACCGGGAAAAGCCGAAAGACACAACAAGTAACAGAGATAAAAGAACTGGAAGTGAGATCTTTAGAAAAGGGTGGGAGCAAATGACATAGAAAAATGGAATAATGTTTTGGAGGAGAAATAAGGTTTAAGGGAAGGCAGGAATTGAATGAGTTCTGTAATGTTTGATTGACAATGACTGTATACATTACATGTGCTGTACAATGTTTCAGTTGAAAATATGTCAGTATGGTTTGTTTTCATTTGTATAAATGTGTTATTGCCTATGTCATCATAACTGGTAATTCAACAAAGATATTTCAAGTTTAAAAAAAAAAAGAATATTTTAGTTTCTAGTGGTTCACTAAGCATTTAATCCAGGGAGTACCTGTTTATCAATTTGCAAAATATTTGGCCATACTGCATATTAGAGGTATAGTTGCTCCAGTCTATGGTGGGTAACTGAATTGACCTAAGATTATGAAGCTGTTGCTTACAGGAATGCCTTGTAAAAGACAGGAATCTGACATCATCAGCTGAGAACATTACTAGGGTTCTGTAGCAAGATATAAGTTGGAACTATGTCTTCTCCATGATAGACTGAAGTTTTAGGAGCTCAATTTAAGGGTCTCTAGTTATCAGTCTAGGTAAAATGTAGTTGTGACAAATATGGAAACATTACTGCAGTTTCTACCAGGTGTGAAGATATGGTACCACAAAACTCAAGTATGCCATTGGGTACTTTCTTTACATGTATACCAAGCTTGTGTAACTGCATTTAAATGGACATGTTCCAGATGCAGAAATGCCTCAAGGCTGGACAGTTTTTTATTGAGATTACTAGCATTGAGAATATCCCAGTAATGTCATCCAGTTTAGGGTTAGATGAATTTGCTAAGTTGGGATGTTCTTTAGGTGAACTGTGCCTAAAAAGGCACTTTGAGTGCAGCAAAGGCTTTTGTTGGTATGCAGAAACCATTGAATGAGAGATCATCTCATCCCTGACTTATACATACTGGAAGCCCTTGGAATGAAAGCCAGTTATCCTGTTTTTATATATAGGCATCATTCTTGGTGAAGAAAGGAATGATTCTGTTAAGGACCAGATTATTTCCTACCTTCGTTATATTCACAGAACATTCTGACTTATCTCTCTCAGCATGCCCCTTAGGGTGTTGTGCCCCTGGTTCTTCACTCCCACATGGACCACTACCATGTCATAGTCATACTTTTTCTTCAAAAGGTCTTGGAAGTCCCTTTTAATGTCTGTTTTCCTGACACCAGATAGGGAACTAACATTATCCATGTCCTAGTCCAATCAGTTGAGTGGGGGAATCTGTATGTCTATCAACTAAGTCACCAGTCAATATAACAATTTTGTCAGAAGCTAGTTTATGGGGTGGCCACTGTGGGTGCAGCGGTTAGCGTTGCTGCCTCACAACAAGAGGTTCTCCGGTTCGATTCTTGGCTGGGGTGCCTTCTGTGCAGAGTCTGCATGTCCTCCCTGTGGTCGTGTAGGTTTCCTCTGGATGCTCTGCTTTCCTCCCACACACCAAAGATATGCTGTAGGTGGATTAGACACTATAAATTGGCCCTAGGTGTGAGTGTGTGCGTCTATGTGCCTTGTGTGGAAGGTTGGGTGCCCGGCTGGCAACTCAACACCGTAGAACTCCACTGCTAATTGTTCTGTTGACCGTTGTTCTACTGTGGCGACCCCTAACCGGGAAAAGCTGAAAGAAGAAGTCAGAAACTAGTTTATGAATATTTGATGGTAAGCAAAAGGGTACTGGTGACTTACTGATGTAAGTGTGCATGGAGTAGGTGAGCTGAGGGAGTTCCGTTCATGCTTGATTTTACAAATTCTTAGAAACTTTGGCAAAGGTTTCTTTATGGCATCAGTGTATGACATTTTAGTGTGTTATGTATGAGACTGTAGCAGTGGTTGAAGGAAGGGTGTGATTAAGCGATGCCCACTGTGTATTGTTAATCGTGAGAGGAATGCCTCCATATTAGCTATGTATTTGCACTTCTCAAAGGCAGAGCTTTCTGTGATAATTAACTGTTTATTTTCAGTGAGCATAAAGCAGTTAGTTCACTGCCTGAAGATATCAAGTAGGAGGAGGGAAATACATTTGCTGGCCCCACATATTATCCTGTAGTTTAACTGTTAGCTGGCTAAGTTCAGAAAAAAGTTAAGAGAGGGCTGGTGAAGTATTATTAGAATAATGTTAGTGGTACCAGTAGAGCAACGTATAATGTGCTGATGCAGCCAGCACAGCTAGAAGCAAATCACTGCAGCGAGGAGAAAGTAAGTGTAATGTTGCCCTTGGCACAGTCAAGCCATCTGTCAGCTAAGGGAACAAATGATCTTTTGGTAGTACTAACTGAAGGGAAAAAAATGAAAAATTTAGCAAGTATGTCATTGCAGCACAGAGCACATCTCTACGAAAAACTGTACAATAAATCACACTTAAGCAAAACAAAAGAACAACTATAGGGAAACAGTAGCGCTTAGGCATTCAGAAAATGGCAGCAATTATCCTCCTCTTGCAAGAATAACTGTTACAATTTCTATGATGGCCTGCAATGTCTGGCTAAACAAGTTGTTCTTTACAAAAAATGGTTACATTACTTTAGAAACAGTTTCAGTAGCTTAAACTTGCTGAACTAAATCGAATGGAGTAAAGATTTACTTTCCTCATGTGGAAAGGACTCATAAAAATCATCAAATTAGGTGGAGAAAGTCTTAATCTGGTACACAAAGGGTGCAACTCAGTGCAGTCCAGCCAAAATGACAAATGCAGATAAGAATTAAGCAAAACAAAAGAACCAACCAGAGAGCAAGTGATGGTCCGCACTCAAAAAAATTATAACTGCTTCTCACAACGATGGCTACCATGGCTTCCGGGATCGTCCTAAAATTGTTAATCTAAATCAAGTACAATAGCATTTTAGTTCCCTGATGTAGAATAGACTCAAATAAATCATCAAATCAAGTGGACAGTGCCTTAATCCAGTGCACAGAGGCACAGATCACAGCATTTCAGGCAAAAGGATAGCAATAAACAGCAGTTGGGCAAAACAAAAGAAACAAATAACCAAACGGAAAATAACCGTGGGAGAGACAGTGGTGCTCAGACATTCAAAAATTGGCAGTAATTAAACTTCTCTCAGAAGAATAGCTACTGCATTTTCCAGAATGTCCCCTAACACACCATAAAACAAGCCGTTCTTTTTGAAAATGCAGTTTCAGTTTTAATGCTGCAAAACAGTTTCAGTTGCTAATTTAAATCAAGTACAATAAAGTGTTTGCATTCCTGATGTATAAGGGATTCCAAGAAATTGTCAGATGGAAAAATGTCTTGGTCCTGTGTAGAGAGATGGTATCATTGTTGTAAACCTCATCTTGTTGTCTCCACCTTCCATGGGTGACTATGTACTACTTGGGGTTCTTGCCTTACAGTAACCCTCTATAAGACATTAGTGCAATTATATAAGGTGCTTTCCATAACAGTGAGTCTGTAAGAAAGATTACTGCAATAGTAAAGCTTTTTCCCCTTCCATGTTTTTTTTTATACTGTGCAGGTTTAATGTTATGGTTTTATAATGTAACAATTGTTTCTCAGTTTACAGGATTTGTTAATGTACTGTACTATATTTTTGTTAAATTACATTTTCTTATTTTGTGGATAACAAAGTTAAAGAGTATTTTAATTGTTAAAATTAGAGATGGTCTAACTTAGCAGATTTTTCTCTCTCTCTCTCTTTTTTTTTTTTGCAGGCTTTCTCTTGGGAAAAGGCGTCAACGAACTGAAAAGGGCGAAGAAAACTGTGGTGTGTGTGTGTGTGTGTGTGTGTGTGTGTCTGTGTCTGTCTCTCTCTCTCTCTCTATATATATATATATATATATATCTGTATGGATCTACTTCACATGGTTGATATTTCAGAATGCTGAAGACCATATGGCCGAGACCATATGATCGACATTTGAAATGTCGACCATGTAATTTAAAAAAAAAAAACAACTTACCTTCATGCTGCTTATATACACACACACACACACACACACACACATATATATATATATATATATATATACACACACACACACACACACACACACACACACACACACACACACACACACACACACACACACACATATTTATAGTACACATTCACAAATGGAACCAACAAGGGACATATCGAATATAGAAACTGGGCCGAGTTCCACATCTACTGCTAATAATCCATTGGCAACGGATGGCAATCACATGGGAGTTATAACGAAGGACGGCGCAAGAGGTATGGGTTTTCCATTACTTCCACTGAAAATAAGAGAAATAAGCAGAAAAGAAGCCAGGTCTTTGAGCAGAGGGAGAAAAAGAAGAAGGTCGTATACGGAGGACAGATAGACAACAAAGAAAATGACTCACTGGTTGTTAATTTATCGTCCTTCATATTAAGTGATGTACATCTAAGTATTTTGAATAAGGGATTGAAGTTCACACCCACTAGAGGTATGGAGGAAAATGAAGTCATACTGAGCTTGAGGAACTTTGGCAGAGATGTGATGCTGAAGAACATATATAAGAACAATGAACTGAAGAATGAAGTATTTAAGAAGCCCAGTACCTTTGTGCCTCAGAACAATGGACTTATAGAAACATTTATTAATGTTTGTGAGAGAGAGGTTATAGAGTATGTTCAAAGTGATAGTAAGAAGAAATTCTATAATGTTACCAGAAAAGAAAGGATGGTTCTAGATGAATTGGAGAAAAACAAGGAGTTAACGATCAGACCTGCGGACAAAGGAGGAGGAATAGTGTTGATGGACACAAAGAGATACGTTGAAGAGGTAATGAATACACTAAGAGATGACCAATCTTACAGGAAGATGAAAAGAAAATAAGTTGGAGTGATAATAAGGAGAGTGAATAGGTGCCTGGAAGATCTTAAAGAAAGAAATGTAATAACTGGAGATGTGCTTGACTATTTAATAGTTGAATATCTGATCATTCCGGTGTTCAAATGCCTCCCCAAGGTACATAAAGACCCTTTAAAACCACCTATGAGACCTATTGTGGCAGAAGCGTGGTGGATAATGGAACCGGCCTCCATATATGTAGAGAACTACATCAAAAAAGAATTGGAGCATGCGCCAGCGGTTCTTAAAGACACACAGGCCTTTCTAGAGAAACTTGGTGATTTTATAGGCACACTGAAAGAAAAGAAGTGTTTAATAATGGTTTGCATGGATATCAAGAATCTATTTACAAGTATTCCTAATGAGCTTGGAATAAGATATATGAAAGAATTTCTACTAAACAAAGGTACTTTTACCGAGAGACAAGTTACTGTAGTATGTGAACTAATGGAGATGATTCTCAGCAATAATGTTTTTTTATTTAATGATGGACTATATATTCAAGTTTGTGGAGTGGCCATGGGTACCACGTGCGCCAACAATTATGCGAACTTAGTGTTGGGGCGATGGGAGGAATGAGTGATTTACCAAGAGAATCCATGAAAAAAACACCTTAGACTGTATCAGAGATTTGTCGATGATATATGCATCTTATGGGAAGGTAGCATTATGGAATTGGAAAAATTTCACTCATTTTTGGAATGTAGTACGAACTTTCTAAAGTTCACAATGACTTATAGTGAGAGACAAATGGATTTTTTGGATGTAAGGATGCAGCAAAACGAGGATATTGACATAAAAACCAGTCTAGTCAGGAAAGAATGCTGGAAAAATAACATACTGCCAAGGAATAGTATGCATCCAAGACGTACCTATAAGAGTATTATGAGAAGTCAGCTCTTAAGGATGTCGCGTATACATTCGAATGATGCTACGATCAAGAATAGGATGGATAAGATGTGTGAACATCTAAAAAGGAGAGGATATAAAGAAAAGGAAGTAATGAATAAAATACAAGTAATGAGTGAAAGGGAGAGTAAAGCTAGACCATTCTTACGAGGTAAACAGGAGAATGCAGTACATGGGCAAGTCAGCAATGGTTCAAAGAGACCGCGAATCATTCTCACACATACCACAGATACAGATGAAGTGAGTAAAATAATAAAGAGGAATTGGAAGATTCTGTTATCCAATGATGAATGTAGAGAAATAGTGGGTGAAGAACCAAGTTTTAGCTACAGAAATACCAGTAATCTGAAAAATATTTATGTAAAGAGAACTGTTTGGTGCCAAGTATTGAATTAGCAAGGAAAGGTACTTTTCCGTGTAGGAGATGTACAATGTTCAAATTCATTTGCACAGACAATTGTTTTGTGCACCCTACTACTAGGAAGAAATATGTGTCTAATTTTTATGCAGACTGTACGACGAGGAACGTGGTCTACCTAGCAACATGCTCCAGATGGGAACAATTTTATGTAGGGAAAACAATCAGACAAATGAAGGAGAGACTCTCTAAGCACATTAGTGACATTAGACTTAAAGATCTTAAAACTCCCTTAGCAAAACACATTGGAGCTAATCCCAACCATAGTTTTGCTTTTAGGGCCTTGAAGGTGGTTTATATGTCCAAAAGGGGGGGGGGGTAACATCAATAGCAGACTTGAACAGGAAGAAATGCATTGGATTGGCAAACTACAAGCACATTTGAAACCTGGGCTAAATACTACTTTTCCCATACAGCCAGCATTAAGGAAAAGGAGGCTGAGAAGGCGGGTTCGACATGAGGTAAATGGGCGTGATCATACTAACTGATGTGCCATTGGCACAGAGTCTTTTAAAAAGTTTTTGGCGCCTTTTTTATTTTATGGATCTGATGAAGGGTTGATGTACTAACCTGAAAGCGCTTATCCGTTATGTTTGTTTGTTGTATAGTCATTTTTAGTTTGAGCCTCTGCCTTAATAAATGAGACAAGGTGTTTTATTATCTGTTGGTCTCCTGTGGATTGACTTTATGTGAAACAAATGCAAGGCACTTTGTAGTGCTGAAAAGGATTTTTCGCATTTGCTTGAGGTGAAGTGCATCCTTTGATCGTTGGTCTTTGGAGTTTTTATCCAGTCTGGCTGCATTTTACATGCTGTTGGTTGGATTATATATATATATATATATATATATATATATATATATATATCTATATATATATCTATATATATATATATATATATATATATATATATATATATATATATATATATATATATATATATATATATATATATATATATATGTATATGCACACACATATATATATATATATATATATATATATACACACACACACACACACACACACACACACACACACACACACATATATATATATATATTCACACATGCACACACGCACAGAGTGTTATTTGCTCTTTTCAGTTCTTTGACACTTTTTCCCAAGGGAAAGTCTGCTAAAAAAAAAAAAAAAAAAAAAAAATCTACATAGCCATATGCATATATGTAAGTATACCAATTTCTTCCAAAATACAAGACCACATGGGAACATGGCTGCTAATAAAAAAAAAAATCTGTCTTGAAAATGGGATAGTAATGATGAGTAAACCCACCTTTTGTGTAGTGTTGTTACAGTGGCTTGTCCTTGAGGATCTGTTGCTGTGATGAATACCTTACACAACTGCATTTTGTTGGGTAAGGTCTATAATCTGCATGTACTTTGAGAGTGTAGTAATTTTCACACCTAAATATGATTTTCTTCTATGTATATTGATAATGGACTTTGTTTTATGTTTCTTTTTTCAGTCTTATATGGAATGGCAACAGAGTCACAGTGAAGGAGTTAATTCCACCAACACACCTGAACTGCAGTAAATTACGTTTGGGGGATTTAATAATTGCAGAACAGCAGTATGCTAGGTGAGGCTTATAGCAACAAAAATACTGAAGCCTGATTGATATTTTGGAAGTGTTGTATAAAATATGGGGCACAAGACATGCTGATATTCATCATTAAATCACTGTTGCAGTAAAAATCTACACGGCATGTATCCTGCTAAGGATTTTGGACATTCAACCAGTATACTAAAGCATTTGGGCTCCTCTGTCTCACACCACATTTGTTGAAGCATGAGGACTGGTATAAATTGGATGTATGGGCACCAAAATGTTGAACTTTTTTGCTTTTAAAGCATTCAGTCAGACTTCTCGACTCAGTGTCTTCTGTATTGACAGTCAGCTTGTAGCTAGGCTTTGAGAGCAGATAAGTACTCCGTTCCGTTTTTTCACTAAAATGTGTAGATTAATTAAATATTATGTCTATGAGAAAGGGGACTCCTGAATGGCCAGAGTTTTCTGCCTTGATGAAGGTAACAACGTATTTGTCTATCGACATCCCCCTTTTACCCACTTTGGAAACATGGTGTTGGGGTGTCATCTCAACAGTGACCACCATCTAGAGCCAATATTCACACTGCTGAGTGGCTAGCCTTGCTATGGTTGATGTTAATCATACTGATCACTGCTGCAGTAGTCTTAGATATTTGGGTTATATACTGCCAAGGATCTAACAGCCGGTCAGCTTCTAAGGCTTCAGGGCACCTTCCACACTCCCAAACTTTCTGGCAGCTCGAGCTTACCAGTAGATAAGTTTGGGTGCCAAACCCTTCAGACTTTTACTATCATCAAAAAGTATGCTCTTCTGTGGCTTTTGAGAAATGACATTTGGCTTATGATGTTTTTTTGCTAAGCAGATAAGTTCCCTTTGAGAAAAAAAAAACTTTTATTCAATAATTTTTATTTATTATAAATACTTTCTTCTTAAGGAAAGTTATTTTGAAGTTAAGAGTGTGTGTTTTAATGGGTTGACACAAGACTCTACTGTACTTTTAAACAGGAACACTTTTTTCATGTCAGTTTAAAAGTTGTTTAAAATAATTTTTCTGTGCCGAAATTGTGTTTATTTTACATTGTAGGGCTGGCAAAGTGTTTTAAAGTACTTTTTACTGTGTTTTGTCTGTGAAAAAGTGATTTTTAAAGACTTTTCATTGTTACTGGTATTTGCTGCTTGTTTTCCACAAGAAAGAGACAGCATTTTTGACTTGACAATGTAACAGTCTGTCGGTCTCATGGTCGGTTCTTCTTCCAGCCATGAAAAGATAAAGTTAAATGAACAACTTTTGCCATCACAGCAGTTTAGCAGTTTGACTCAACTTCAGGTGGGTGACTCTGCTGTGGCCATTTGTTGTACCTCAGACCACTCATCTTTTATCCTGGATCCCTTTTGTGTAACTTCTACAGCATCTATAGACTGGGAGGTTAACCACATCCTCTGTGGCTGTTTGTGTTACCTCAGTGAGCAAGGGAGAGTCACTGTTGTCAGTCCTGGAAGAGGGAACAGGGAAGACATCCCTGTTTTGTAAGAATGTTGTGCCCATCCCTGGGGAAGCTGCTGCTACCATTAATAACACTGCTGGACCCATTTTCCTGTCAAACAGCAACAGAAAACTAAGCATGTATTTACTCCTCCTCAAATTTCCCTAGACAGGAATAGTTTACTGGGCTTGGCTCAGGGCTTAATTCAAGTCATTAGTCCTTCTTAGAAAGAAGTAGTTTCTGGTAAAAGAAAGATGGAAGAGATTCAAGGTTCTGAATCTAAACAGGAGGATGAAGGGAGAGATTCAGGGTTTTCTCCTCAGATTTCTGATTCAGTCTCAGAGGAGAGCTCATTTTCTGACTCTCACGGTGGAAGGTTCTCCTTCTTATAGGTTTATGAATTCATAGGTGATTACTAGGCTAATGGCACAAGAGCCTTCATAAGCCCAGCCAATTATACCAAGGATATGACAGTATTGTATCTTAATTCCCCAGATATGGGATGATGTAGTATCAGGGTTGGGGCCTTAGGTGTTGGAGCCCTGAGTTATTTTACAGACTACCTCTGTCCATAGTGGACATTGGCAGTACCTTGGGAGTGAATTTACAGCTCCCCATCCATTTACCCAAATTCTTTTTGAAGGGGGGAGGGCAGGCTTTGTTTTACAAAGAGGGGAAGTTTACTCCATAGATGAGGTAGCCTTTGGGATATGAATCTGTCTCTCCAGCAAGTTCTGTTAAGAGTCACAAATAAGGTTCAGGTCCATGGAATGTGTAACAGCAGGGCTACTATTATTTTTCAGAGTAGTGTGTTGTGTGTGGTGTTGTCTTTTTTGAGTGTGCACGGGGCCACTGGAGATGCTATTAGGATGTCTTGGAGGTTTGGATAGATTATAAGTGAGCACCTCCGCATATGTGGGTGTATGTGTTTGTTCCTTAGTGTTGGTAGTGAGTGCTTTGAGTTTAATGCTGACAAACTGGTTTGTATTTTTTGTGCATGCATGTGAGAGCTTTGCCCCCAATGACATTGTGTATCTACATCTCTCACACACTGTGTTTCTATGTTATAAAATGAAATGGTTATCAGTGACCATGAGGCAGTTACTACACTGCCTCAGGATGCCCATATCCACCAGGGTAGAAACAGAGATGACAGGGAAGAGCCTACCCATTATGCCAGATCCTTAGTAGATGAGAAAGAGTAGGGGAGAGCCACTTAAAGGTCTAAGTGAGTGTGTTTAGTAGTATACTGTTAAATGACCTGGAGTGGTTTTGCTCTCTCTACAAACTGTCAGCTCTTTGAGTAGCGATGAACAGTGGGAGTCTATGAAGAGTGTTTCGTATAGATGATTTTAAAGTGGAGAGGTTTGCTTAATATACAAGGCACAGGTAACCATGTTTGCAAGATGCACAAATATGAGGCTTTTATACCAGCAGGATGAAAGATTTTTACACAGTTAAGCTCTCAGGCCAGTTCGATAAACAAACAGTAAGCCTTCCACCAGCAGTTTCCAAATTAGATGGGTGGAATCAGGCCTCTGCTCCTACCAGACTGCAGAATAAAACCATCTTATTGTAAAATGAACTGACTTTGAGGTCAGGTGCAGCAACAAATGCTTTACAGCAAAAAACAGACATCCTTCAGTATTAGGAATCCTTGGAAATAAGTTCACAAACTCTGAGAAATGTTCCCAAATACAGAGAAATGTGTGCAAACTTATAACTTCCACAAACACAGAAAAGCTTTGCAAAACAGAAATATTTTGGCAAACTCAGAACAGCCTTTGCAGTATCAGACAATGTTAGAAAATATCAAAATGCTGTTAAAATGACCTAAGGCTGATGCATTAACAAACAGATGGTGTTTCTTTAACAAGTGCAGGCAGAAAAACAGTGATAAATTCAACAAGATCAATAAATACAGCACAGAACTGTTAAATAGCACTGAGATAGAGCCACTGGAAAAAAAAAAAAAACTATCGTGTGTGTGTGTGTGTGTGTGTATATATATATGTGTGCATATATATATATATATATATATATATATATATATATATATATATATATATATATACATACATACACACACACACACACACACATATACATATATATATATATATATATATATATATATATATATATATATATATATATCAGCTTTGTAGGTGCACAGATTGTTTTGGAAGCAATCCAAGGTCTTATA
The DNA here is from genome assembly GCF_019279795.1 of Protopterus annectens. Lineage (NCBI taxonomy): Eukaryota > Metazoa > Chordata > Ceratodontiformes > Protopteridae > Protopterus > Protopterus annectens. The sequence continues at coordinate 616,001,862 of NC_056747.1, forward strand.
GTTGCAAGTGTCCCCAACCCAGGCACAAGGGAGCTCTAAACAAATGAAAATATTTCTAAAGTGTGCCATTGTTTTCAGTGGGTGAACACTGGGTTTTTTTAGTCTTTCAGAAAATTCTATGAGCTGTTACTGAAGGAATTTCCAGAAGCTGTACCTATACCTCCAATTCTATCAGCTTTGGAGGATGTGAGTGTGTTACTGTTTGCAGTTTTCCTGACAGTCAGACAGATGTACCTAAAAAGGCAAATCTTTTTTTTTAAGTTTTTATACACTCTTTCCAAACCTGATCCAGCAGTAGCTTTAGTTAATCCTTCTGCTGTTAAACACTTATTTAACTCCAGTCCTAATATTTCAGATAAGGATGGGAAGATTATTGATAAGTATGGGAAAAAGTGTATGCCTCTGCAACTTTGATTTTCAGAATTTTGAATTGTCGGGCTGATATGTTAATGTTTGTTTTGACTAATTGTGAAAGTATGAGGAACATTTTATCTGCATTTTCTTCTTCTGAGGAAAAACCTGCTGTAAAAATGTAATTTCTTCTATTTTTCAGATCACCATTCATTGTTTTCAGTGAGTGTATGACTCTCTTGATACTTCTTCAAGGGCTAGGACCACTGGTACAATTTTCAAGAGATTTGTATAGCTCCATTCTCAGAACCACCCAGATGATGTTAAAATGAAATTTTTAATTTTCCCTTGGATAGAGATTTATCTTCTGGCCTGTCTGCTGCAGAGGTGATCAAAAGTGTGATGACCTCATCCAGTTTTGGTAAGAAATGAAATAGACAGGTAAACAGACATTTAAGACGAAATGGCAAGGAGTGGTCCATTAAGAATTCTGTAAATTCCCAAAACCAAGGACAATCTAATAAGTCAGAATGACTGTTTAAGAAACCTTGTTCCTCCTCTCAACCTAGCAGACCCTTTTTTCTACCAGAAAGTCTGAATATCAACTTTTCACTTTGGCTACAATTAGTTTAAGACAAATGGGTTCTGAAGATCATTCGTCAAGGTTACAGTTGACAGAGGGTGGAAATTCCTTCTTTCCAGGAAGTAATTCCTCATCCTGCAGACCAGCCTGTCTTGTTTCCATCTATCCTTCAACATATGATGTCCCAGGGAGAGATAGAACCAGTTTCTCCTTTGCAGGTGAGAAAGGGGTTTTATTCAAAGGTGTTTCTAATGCCAAACAAAGAAAATGCTTGGAGACCATTTTGGATCTTTCTTTCCAAAGCATGTTTGTGATAGTTTCCAAATTCCAAATGATGTCATTTTACATTGTATTACCCTTTTTCATTTAAGTTTCCTTGCAACATTAGATTTAAAAGATGGTTAGTGTCACATTCCTGTTCATCCAGACTACAGTTGTTTCTTAAGGTTTTATGTGTCTTTATCACTTCATCAGTTCTCTGCCTTGCTTGCTTATTTACAAGCGTATGTCTCCAGTTATAGCTCTTTGCTGGCTACAGTCTGTCCACATTTTTTCCACATTTAGATGACTTGCCTATCTTTGCAGAGTCTTTTTCAAAGTATCAGGAATCTCTCTCTTGGGTGAGAGCTCTCTTACACAACCTGGGATTCCAAGAGAACATTTAAATCTTGCTTGACTCCTCATAGGATTATGTTTCTGGGATGTACGCTAGACACCAGAGTTCAAATAGACCTATATCTAGATCTATTTCTAGGGTTTTCCACTCAGGCTTCATTCACTGCAAGGAAATATCTGAGGATTTTCTCTCTCATGGCTTCTGTGATTCTCATGATAGTCTTGACTAGACTACACATGAGAAAGATGCAGTGGTATCTGAAGTGTCTTTACTGCCAACATCTATACCCTTTGTCTTTTAAGATCCCAATGCTCATGTTTCTCAGAAGGGAAATCACTTTGTGGAGACAACAGGTGTCCCTAAATCCAGGTCTTTTTTTCTCCCTCCCTGTTCCAAAGCAGTCAATCACCACAGGCTCCTCGGACTTTGCTTGGGGAGCAGTTTTAGGTGGGATAAAAGTGCAAAGTGTGTGGAATATTCACAAGAAGTGGAAGCATATAAATATAAAAAAGATGCTTGCCCTATTCAAGATACTTAACTGTCTGAACCATCTTTGGTCTTTGTGACCTCTTCATGTTGTTGCAGACAATACCACAGTCATGTGGCACGACAACAAGCAGCACCGAATTAGGCCATACCCCTTCTGCATTTTAGACTTGTCAGCTTTGGATGTAGCTTCACAACACAGTTTCACTCTAGAGGCATCCTACTTTCTGTCAGAGCAAATTGTTTGGCAGACAAGCTGAGTAGGACAAGGACATACCCTCACGAGTAGTAACTAGATCTGGGTTCTTCCAAGAGTTGATCCGTCTGTGAGAGTTCCTCAAATTAGACCTCTTTACCTCCTCTATGAACAATCAGCTGGCAAGATTCTGCTCCATGACTCCATGCAAGAAATCCTGGAGGACAGATGCCTTTTCTTTTCCTTTGACAGGAATGTATCTGTATGTTTTTCCACCCTTTCCACTAATATCCAATGTATTTCTAAAGATTCAGAAAGAGTCCCACAAGGTCATTGTGGTGACTCCATTCTTGTCCAGGCAACTGTCTGTGGCCCCTTCTTTTGGAAATGGCCAGGGGCAGTTACTACAAACTTCCTCACAGAGTGAATTTATTCACACAAGAACAGTGTTGTTTATTTTTAAACACCTTTCTTGAATTATCACTTATGACATAGGCACTTTTACATTTATATATAAGTAATTAAACTTTATTAACAAGTTAAAATTAAGAAACATGCTTCATATATATTGCTAATAATCATATAAGCTAAGCAACATTGCATAAATTGTTCAATTCCTGTCCCTTGTTTTTTAAACAAGAAACGTTTTTATTAAACCATCACTTACGACATAAGCAATCGTACATTTATATAAATCTAAACAAACCACACCGACATAATCCTAGCTGCAAGCATTTTACATCACAAACCATACTAGCACACTCTCAGTTGCAAACATTATACATCACTTATAATCTATGCAGTCGTTTTCAGTCAGACATTACAAAGCTCATTTATGTCCTGCCTTCTTTTAAAGCTCATTCCTCCCCTTTATTTAGAGTTCCCACAATTCCCATTTTGCCTATCTAGTTTGCTCCTACCTTTTTCTAAAGATATCAATTCCAGTTGTTTTATTTCTGTTACTATATTCTCTGCTTCTAATATAGTTGGTTTAGATTTTGATTTCCGTTTTGTAGTAATTGCTTTTTGTCAGCCACCATAATTAGACACAGCAAGGCCTTACCATGTCTAGGCAATTCTGATTCTGTATCATAGCTCAGAAAACTCATCTCCCTCGTTACATCAGTCTGTCCACCCAGCATCTCCGACGGAGCATCCTGCAGGGAACCTTTAAAGCCCACCAACTCATTGCACTCCCAGAAAATATGTTTCCAGTTACCTCTTTCTTCCCCGTCAAACCTCCAGCATTTGCTATCTAAAAAAGGAAAAATTCTCTGGAGTCTACTTGGGGTATAAAAATAGCTATATAAACAAAGAGCAGGCAGTTTGATACACCCCTACACCAGTCAACATCATTTGACTGCCTGGATGATAGGGTCTTAATTCGATTTAGGTACCTGTTTACTGAGGACATGTAGCAGGTACTAATTGAGGCAAGAAAGACTGCTACTAGAGGATCATGTATTAACTAACAGAAAAGATTTTCTAGTTGGTGCCAAAGAACATGACCTGCATGTGTGCTAGTTATTTCTAGTTTTACAATATTTTTGTGAGTTACTATCTTGTGGCTTGTCTTACTCCTCTATCAAGGTTCATGTATCATCCAATGTGAGAGTGTTCAATCTCGCCTTTGTTCTTACACATGGGTTCGGAGCCGATCCTCGGCTCCGTGTCGGCCGCTTGCAAGCTCTGCATCGAGAAGAAGCACGAGATCACCTAATACCCACAATCCCCCTCTGCCTTTACCTCAGATCTAGTTTGCCGCTGCAGCGTTCGCATCACTGGGTCGAGCTCGAGCACCTAAGATAAGATTAAGAATTTTTTTCTTGTATTTTTTCTTGGTACTTTTATCATATAAAGTTATTTAGTGATTTTTTGTGTGTGTGTGGTAAGGTTGAGTGAAACTCGGTACCGTTAAGTTGTTAAAACTTATTTAGAGTTCTCTTCGGGGCCTTCCACCCCTTCTTGGATTTGACAACCGGATTGACTAACATTACTGGATTTGACAATTTTACCGGACTTGACTATTTTACTGGATTTGACTTTCCTCTCTTGTCTAGTGACATGTCTGAAAAGGCTAAATCGGGGTTTAAGCGTTGCCAATGTGGGCAAAAAATGTCAGTAACTGACAATCATAGTTCCTGCGTCTACTGTCTTGGCCCTCTCCATCTGCATGAAGACTGCTCTATTTGTCATTCTTTCAGTGGGAGGGTCATGACAGATAGGCGCAGGAAACTAATGGACAGAGGTTTGTTAAAATCTTCCTTTCAGGAGGCTCTGGATGCTTCTGACCAGGCATCCAAGTCCTCGAAGGAATCGAAGACGTCGGAGCCCAAGTCATCGGCTCCGAGCTCTTCAGCTAAAGTTAGATCACCGGTTCCACAGACTTCGGGGCCGAGTGTTCAACTGTTGTCAGTTCCCGAGCCTCGAGTCTTGGAACCGGTGATGGAGCTCCCTCCCCCGACACTGTTGAGGTCGGCTCCGTCTTCGGTTCCTTCGACCCGTTCTTCCAAGCCCCTCTCCGACATCGATGTGGACCGTGTGGTGCAGAAATTATTGGAGCATACGGCCCTATCCAAACTTATCTCGGTTTCCACCCAATTGGTGTCGAAACTTGAAGGCCTTCCATTATCTCCATCCCTTCCTCCTCCGAGACCTGTCCAGTCTTTGGAGCCGGAAGAGGTTGATCTACTGATTGTGGAGCCCTCAGTGCCAGAACCGTCCTTTTCTCGGTCGGCTCCGTTCACCTCGACTCTGTCGGATCCGGTACCGGAGTCTCGGAGCCGACGATCCATCCTTGGTTCCGGGGCCGAGAGTCAAACCGATGTTTCGGTTCCGACTCTTCCTCTCGGGGCCTCGGCGCGGATCGATTCGGCTCCGTCCTCGGGGTCGATGCCTTCGGTGCCTGTTTCGGGGATTCTTCCCATTTCTTCGGAACTGGGAGATTCCTCGACTCGGGACCCGGGGGCCTTCGATCTCATGAGGAAGGTGTTGTCTACCCAGACAACCACATCAGTAGAAGCAGCCTCTCCTCCCCATAAAGGACCGTTATCTTCCTCTGCACCAACGGCCACATCCAAGCGTCGAGCACCGGTGTCTCAGCCACCCCTGGAGGGTGCCCCCTCTTCCTCAGAGGCTTCTTCGGATGCTCCCCCAGAAGAAGTCCCTAGGAAAAGATTGTGTAAGAGGAGACACTTAGATTCTCCGCAAGAATCTTTGACATCCGATACTGACTTGGATGAGTCAGAAGGGTCCCCAAAGTCACCTTCAGAAGATGTCTCTTTTTCTGACATCTTGGAGATCCTAAAACAGAGAGGTGATTGGCAGTCCCTTCCCCCTTCTGAGGATGAGTCAGTCTTGCTGAAGGCATTCGGTGCTCGCCCTTCCTCCTCCTGGGTCACTCCGCCCTTCGATGAGTTAATGGAGTTGATTGCTCGAAGGGCGTGGGAGACACCTGACACGGTGGAACCAGTCCCTAGGAAGCCTAATAAGTACATCACTGCACCCCAAGACAAGGCTTACCTCACAAAGGGAGTTCCAGTGGATGCCATGGTGGTGGCAGCGGCCACAAAAAAGGAGATGTCGGAATCTTCCTCATCTGTCCATCCGCCTAACAAAGATTCTAGGACTATGGACAGATACGGGAAGTGCATTTTTAGTTCAGCGGCTTTTTCTATGCGATCCCTGAACTATTTGACCCATTTTACACGTTTACAGAGGGATCTAATCAAAGAGCTGGGAGATACCCTCCAGGGTACTACAGATGCTGCGGTCTCAGAGAAAGTTACAGCACATCTCAATACCGAATAATGAAAGAAAAAACCTCGGACTCACCACGAAATGAACTAAAATAAACTTTAATTGGTAAGCGCTTTCACGTATCAATGATACGCTTCCTCAGACCATCGTCTGAAACCACATCTCAATACCCTTACATCCATTGTAAACTCGTCCATGAGGCTGATCTCATACGCAGCCGAAGGATCGAGTAGGGCAGCAGCTTCAGCGATTGCTCTTCGTAGACAATCCTGGATGCGCTTATGTTCATTTGCGGAAGCCTTCAAGTCTTCCTTTACTAACGCCCCATTTGATGGTGCCACTCTCTTTGGCCCCAAAGTAAAGGAGACCTTTACCCGGTGTGAACAGGAGGGAAAGACTCTGTCTGCTGTCGGAGTCCGTTTTTCCACCCCTTCCAAACCGTACCCCAAAGGGCAACGTGGTGGGAAAATGTGGTTTCGAAAACCCCAAGGATCTTTCCTAGGCACACAGGGTGATGCCCCCTCTAGAGGCAGAGGAGGGGGCAGAGGTGGAAGACGCCGCCCTGGCGGCAGAGGGGGTCCGCAAAACCAAGGTGACAGGGATACCCCCCCTGGAAAACCTTTCCAGCACTCCTGAGAGGAGGCCCGACTGTCCTGCTCTGGAGGCAGTCGGGGGTCGCTTAGCTTTATACCCTCAGGTCTGGCAAAACATTACTACAGACAACTGGGTAAAAAGCGTTGTTACCAGAGGTTACAGAATACCATTCCTATCCACCCCCATTCCAAAGAGAAAACTCCCAGATGTACCACCCCATCTGCGAGACCCAGCAGCTATAGAAATTTCAAAGCTGCTAGAAAAAAAGAGTCATCCAACCAGTCCCAGCGGACCAAATAGGATTCGGAACTTACTCAAGGTTCTTTTTAGTTCCAAAGAAGACAGGGGACTGGAGGCCGATTCTGGACCTAAGCAACCTCAACACCTTTGTCAAGAAAGAAAAGTTCCGAATGGTCACGCTTCAATCGATCCTTCCATTCCTACAGAAGGACGACTGGATGTGCTCAATAGATCTGAAGGACGCATACTACCACATCAAAATGGCCAGGGCGTCCAGGGATCATTTGCGCTTCCAGCTGGGAGCCAGTCACTATCAGTTTCGAGCCCTGCCCTTTGGTTTGACCTCAGCCCCCAGGGTTTTCACCAAATGCATGGCAGTGGTAGCGTCTCATCTGAGACGCCTAGGATTCCAGGTGTTTCCGTATCTGGACGACTGGCTCCTGTCTGCCACCACCCGGCGTCAACTGTTGCAGGCCAGGGATTACACTCTACAACTTTGTGTTCACCTCGGAATTTCCGTAAATTTCGAAAAATCTTTACTACAGCCATCACAGCATATCTTATTCATAGGAGCGGAATTAGATATGCATCATTTAATTCTAAGGCTCCCTCCAGAAAGGATAGTCTCACTTCAAAGCCACATTTCTCTCCTTCTGTCGTCCAAAAAATCTCCAGCAAAGCTGGTTCTGAAGGTCTTGGGTCTCATGGCAGCTTCTCTCATTGCGATACCATTGGGAAGACTGCACATGAGAGTTCTACAATGGCTACTGTTTGCACAATGGTCGTTCCAACAGCTACCTCTGACACACGAAATTCTGATTACAAACACATGCAAATCACACCTAACCTGGTGGCTTCAGACTTGCAACCTTTCCAGCGGAAGACCATTTGACGATAACCACGGACGCTTCCCTGATAGGGTGGGGGGGCATCTTTCAGGGACAGACAGTCCAAGGCGAATGGACCAATTTGGAGTACAATCTGCACATCAATGTTCTGGAGTTGAGGGCAGTGTTTTTAGCGTTGCAACACTTTGCTCCCCTTCTTCCTCTAGGGACTATTGCAGTTCAGACAGACAACATGTCTGTAGTCTGGTACATAAACAAGCAAGGGGGAACCAGGTCTTATCAACTATGCAGAGAGGCCATGAGAATTTGGCAATGGGCGGAGTCCACGGGTCGCTTTCTGATCGCAACGCACATCCCGGGGTCATCCAACGTCATAGCCGACAGGCTGAGCAGAGCAATCCTGTTGCCTCACGAGTGGTCCCTCAAACAGTCAATTGCGAAGACGATATTTCAAGTGGGGCCAGCCTTCCTGCGATCTTTTTATGTCTCCAATGAACGCCAAATGCAGGAGCTACTTTGCCCTATTACCTCCAGGAAGTCCCCAGGGACGCGCTGGTGCACGATTGGCCCCCGGGTCTCCTGTACGCTTTTCCTCCCTTTCCCCTGATTGCAAAGTTTCTGCAGAAAGCCAACAACCTTCAGAGGACGATAATCCTCATTGCCCCATTCTGGCCTCGTCAAATTTGGTTTCCCTTTCTATTGCAACACCGCATTCGGGGACCTTGGATTCTGGACCCAGAGCCAGATCTACTGACTCACTCGTCAGGAGTTCCTCACCCATCTCTCGAATCACTCCATCTAGCAGCTTGGCTGCTCCACTTCCCTTTCTAGCCAGGTCTGACTCTCTTACACCGGCAGTTCAGAATATATTAGTGGCTTCTCATAAAGCTTCCACTACAAAGACCTACACCAGTAAATGGAAGCGTTTCGTCTTCTGGGCGAATTCACATAATTTGGACCCTGTTATAGCTCCGTTAAACAGGATCTTGGAGTTTTTGACAGAATTGTTCCATGAAGGAGCTTCTCCTGCCACTTTAAGAGTGCAATTGGCTGCCATTTCCAACTTTCATGTGGAAGAATGTGGTGCGCCTGTTATGGCTCACAGACTTTGTAAGGCTTTTTTAAAAGGATCCTTTCACATTAGACCACCAGTTAGAACTCCTACATCACCTTGGAATCTGAACCTCTTACTTTCTAAATTGATGTTGCCCCCTTTTGAGCCAGCCTCAGTTTGCCCATTGAAGTTTTTATCGTGGAAGACTCTTTTCCTGGTGGCCATTACATCCGCTAGGCGAGTGTCTGAGCTTCAGGCTCTGTCTATTAAACACCCTTATTTGATTTTCCACTCTGACAGAGTATCTCTTTGCACTAATCCATCCTTTCTCCCCAAAGTTTGCTCTACTAATAATATTAATCAGTCCATTGAATTACCCACCTTTTTCAAAAATCACTCTAATAAGTTAGAGTATATGTTGCACAAATTGGATGTCCATAGACAACTCAGGTTTTATTTGGATAGAACAAAAGATCACAGGAAATCTGATCAACTATTTGTAGCCTTTGCTGACAGCAGGAAAGGTGTAGTGGTTACTAAACGAACTCTTTCCAAATGGCTAACTGATTGTATCATATACGTTTATGAGTCTTCTAATCAAACCTTATCGGTCAAACCTAAAGGACATTCTACAAGATCAGTGTCTACATCCTTGGCTCACGCAGCTCGCCTACCATTAGACACTATTTGTGCAGCTGCTACTTGGGCTAAACCGCATACATTTATCTCTCATTACAAAGTGGACAGGGTTTCTAGGGATAGGGCAACCTTTGGTTCCACTGTGCTCAAGAACGTTCTCCCGTGAGTTCCTCAGGAACATGGAGCTAGGGACGCTACCCATGTGTAAGAACAGGCGAGATTGAACACTCTCACATATAGAAGTTATGTCCTTACCATAACGTTCCATGTGGAGTGTTCATCTCGCCTTTGTTCTTACATTCCCACCCTCCCACCCTCAGGAAGAACGTTCAATTTGGTGCCTGGTCTGGAGTATTCTCCTTCTGCATTTGCAATAGTTGTATTTGTATGATACACTTGAGTATATATATGTATATATATATATATATATGTATATAGATGATCCTTTGATTGTGTAAATTTTGGTATGAGTGTGCTCTCTCTGGCTGCTGGTTTGCTTGCAAACTAGATCTGAGGTAAAGGCAGAGGGGGATTGTGGGTATTAGGTGATCTCGAGCTTCTTCTCGATGCAGAGCTTGCAAGCGGCCGACACGGAGCCGAGGATCGGCTCCGAACCCATGTGTAAGAACAAAGGCGAGATGAACACTCCACATGGAACGTTATGGTAAGGACATAACTTCTATTTTCAGCATGTCTGCTCATGGAGCCTCTTCTTTTTATGCATTCTTATGTCAGAGTATTTTTGAAAGGGGTTTTCCATAAGAGGCCTCCAAGAAAACCAGTGGCCCCTCCTTGTGATCTTAATGTTATGTGTGAGAAACTAACACTTGCTCCATTTGAATCAGCTAATCTTGCTGACTTGAGATTCTTAGCATTGAAAACAATTTTTACTGAATGTCTGACTTCTGCAAGAAAGGTATGAGTTTTGAGCTCTTATGGTGAGATAGCCGTATCTCATTTTCCACAAGGACAAGGTTCTTTGAAGACAAATCCCTTCTTTTATATCTATCTGAGTTTACTTTATGCCAAACCATCCATCTCCCTTTTTCTTTCCTAAGCCCAAAAATGAGGGAGAAGGGATACTCCATACCTTGGATGTCCAGAGACAACTTACAGAACTAAATCTTTCCGATTTTCAGATCAGTTTTTCATTTCTTGTGAAGGTGAGAAGAAAAGCCATTCTTTGTCAAAACAGAATATTTCCAAATAGTTGTCTAAGGCTATTACCTTTTGTTATATTCATCACAACAAAACTCTTCCAGGCAGGGTCAAGGCCCACTCTTTCAGAGGTTTCATCTATGGATTTTTGGAAAAGAGATAATAAAATGTTCTAGAAGCTACTATTTGGTCCTGTTTACATACTTTTACAAGGTACTATGCAGTTGATTTTTTCTCGGTCTAGATCAGGCTTTGTAAGGACAATTTTTCAGGATCTCCTGAACTCTTGATGTTATGTTGCCCTATCTCGCCTTCATTCTTGCTGGTTGGGTTCAGAGCCGAACTCGGCTCTGACTCGGCCGTATACTAAAGCTCGAGAACTTCCACTGGCTCGAGGCTATAACCTATCCCATGGTGCTTAGCGGCTGTTCCCCAGATCTCGTTTGCACCTTGAAGCTTCGGGATTGTCTTCACTGGCTCAGGCTAGTAAAATTTAATATTATACTCTATTTTGGTACTACCTTTCTTAAAACTTACTGTTACATCCCAGTTTACCTGTCCCACTTATAGTACAGTGCCCTTTTTTTGGGGTGTTTTTTGTATTTTGGCTATTTTTTCTTTTGCAACTGCTTTTTAGGCCTTGTCTTATCTCTTTCCCCTTTTTTGTAGACAGAGAATCCATTTAAGTTAGAGGATTCTTTCACCTTCCCTTTCTCCCCTTAAGGAGTCACCATTTAAATTAGAGGCGTCTCATCGGGTTGGAGGAGACTGTCGTTTAATTTAGAGACTTCTCCTCCTTCCTATCCTTTCTTGTAAAATAAATAAATAAATAAAAATAAATACCTTTCTGTCTTGCTTAACTTTTTTTTGATATTTAAAGTTTTTGCACTGTTGTGTTAGTTGTTTTTTGACAGTAAAATATGTCAAAAGAACGTCTTAAAGAACATAAATCTGGATTTATAAAGTGCGATTCATGCACTCAAAAAAATGTCCATAACGGACGGACACACAAGTTGTGTCTATTGTCTAGGACCTGTCCATCTCCAAGACTTCTGCTCTTTTTGTCATAGTTTCAGTGTCAGGGTCTTACAGGAGAGGAAAAATAAGCTCATTTTAAGAGGCTTGTTGAAAGTGGATAATGGTAATCAGACTTTGAAACTGGAAAAATTAAAAATGTTTGCTTTGTCGGCTTCGGTGTCTGAGCCGTCAAGCAGTGTCAAAGTTATAGTATCTTTGGATCCGAAAGTTTCCGGTTCTGACAAGTCTGGTCCTCCCTCAGTTCCATCTATCTCTTCGGAACTGTTGCGGAGCCGAAAAAGGAGTCGGTCACCATATTTGGAGCCTGTCCATTCGGTGCCACAATCTCCTTTACTACAGTCTGTGGCAGGTAGCCATAAGTCTTCAAGCCATTCCTCTCGATCCTCCAGTTTCTCCGTCAGTGATGTGGAGCGGGTTGTGAAGAGGCTGCTCCGGACCCGGGCCCTAGCAGAAATTCTCTCGAGCCCAGCCCATCGGATCATGGAGCTGACAACTGTACCTCCGATATCGTCGATTCCTCCTCCGACTCAGATGAGTTCGGAACCAGACAGTATGGAAGTCATGCTGGAACCACCGGAGCCAGTAATCACTACTGATATCTTGGCTCCGACGTCTGCTCCAATCTCTTTGATGCTGTCTTCCATCGAGAGATCTGGGGGCCGACACTCCCTGGTCGGCTCCGGTGGGGGTGGGGGGGGTCAAGTCGGATCCATGTCAGAACTGGCTGTCCCACTCGGCGCCTCGGCTCAGGTGAGTTCGGCTCCCACATCAGCCTCGGAGCCACCCTCCTCAGTGCTGCAGTGATCTCCTGGCCTCTCGGGAACGGAGTCTCTCTTGGCCCAGGACTGCAGTTCCTTCAAGGTGATGCGGAGTGTGCTCTCCAATGAGCCTCTATTCCCACCAAGGGACCGGTGTCCACCTTTTCATCATCCCTCCATCATCCCCCAGAGTAGAGAGCCAGTACCCCAGGAAACCCCATTGGGTGGAATATCCTCTTTGGATACCTCCCCGGAGCATCGCCCCCGAGGAGGTCCCTCGGAAGAGGCAGTGTAAGAGGAAGAACGTAAACTCATCTAACTAAGGAAGTTCCAGTAGATGCGATGGTGGTGGCTGCAGCCACAAAGAAGGAATTAGCTGAAATGTCTGCATCTGTCCATCCACCGAACAAGGAGTCTCGCACGATGGACAGGTACGGGAAGTGTACTTTCTCCTCAGCGGCCTGTACCTTGTGGTCAATGAATTATTCGTCACATTTCACCCGACTTCAGAGGGATCTCCTAAAAGAGCTGGGAGATACCCTACAAGGTGCTACATCCTAGGATTTATCTGATAAGATTAATTCTCAACTGGCAACCTTAACCTCCATCACTAACTCCTCCATGCGCCTCATTTCCTATGCAGCCGATGGAGCGAGCAGGGAAGCAGGCACAGGAATAGCTCTTCAGAGACATTCTTGGATGCGCCTCAGTGGTTTTTCCGAACCCTTCAGATCTTCCTTCAATGACGCTCCCGTTGATGGCTCGTCCTTGTTCGGGCAGAAAGTGAAAGAAACTCTCACTGGGAGCCAACATGATGGTAAGACTCTATCTGCCATTAGAGTCCGTTTTTTCACCCCTATCAGACCTTATCCTAAAGGTCAAAAGAGCGGAAAAATGTGGTTCCAGAAGTCCAAAGGAGCCTTATATCTGACACTCCTGGCGATCCTTTCCCCAGGGGCAGATGGGGAAATAACAATGGAAGACGCCAACCACGCGGCAGAGGGGGTCCGCAGAACCAGGGAGACAGAGATACTTTCTCTGGTCGGCCCTTCCAGTACTCCTGAAAGGAGGCCCGACTGTCCACCTCTGTAGGCAGTCGGGGGGAGGCTATCGCTGTACCCAGAAGCCTGCCTGAATTTGACTCGAGACAAATGGGTACAGTCCATTATATCCAGGGGGTTACAGCATTCCTTTTCACAGTTCACCTCGGCCGTTAAAGTTTATCCCAGACATTCCACCCGGTCAAAGGGATCAAACAGCACTAGAAATTCAAATGTTGCTAGAAAGAAAGAGTCATCCAAGAAGTCCCCACAGACCATCTAGGATCCGGGATTTACTCAAGGTTCTTTTTAGTTCCAAAAAAGACAGGACTGGTGACCCATATTGGATCTCAGCAGACTAAACAAGTCGGTGAGAAGTCAAAGTTCCAGATGGTAACACTGCAGTCTATACTCCCATTTCTGGGACAAGACAGTTGGATGTACTCAGATCTGCAGGACGCGTACTACCACATAAAGATGGACAGGTGCTCCAGAAGATTTCTACGCTTCCGGCTTGGAGCCAGTCATTACCAGTTCAGAGCCCTGCCCTTTGGACTCACTACAGCCCCCAGAGTGTTTACCAAATGCATGGCAGTAGTCACAGCTCATCTGAGATGTCAGGGATTCCAGGTGTTTCCATACTTAGACGACTGGCTCCTAAATGCCATCACCAAGTAGCTACTAATCAAAGCAAGAGACTACACCATCCATCTCTTCTCAGAGCTAGGCATTACTATAAATGCAGAAATATCTGCCTTGTTGCCATCACAGCTTATTACCTTCATAGGCGCAAATTTAAATACAAACGACATGTTGGCAAAACTACCCCAAGAAAGGATCCAAATGTTACGCAGTCAAGTATTTGTCTTATTCAACAAGAAAAAAGTACAGGCAAGATTTGCTCTCAAAGTCCTAGGCTCTATGGCAGTGATGATAACACTACTTCCTCGACGCGACTTCACATGCGAATATTACAGTGGCTACTCTTCACTCAGTGGTTCATACAGGAGCTACCCATGTCTCACAAGATCCTCATAGCAGACTCCTGCAAGAGGGATCTGCTTTGGTGGATTCACTCCACTCAGGTAACAATGGGCAGAACGTTTGTACTACCTCAACCTGTTGCGACAGTAGCCACAGACGCATCCCAGATAGGGTGGGGGACATTATCTGGGACAGACAGTCCAAGGGGGTTGGAAAGACCACAAGTACCATTTCACATTAATGTCCCAGAGATGAGTGCGGCGCTTGTGGCGTTGCAAGCATTTCAGAACTCTCTTCCTACGGGGACTATTGCAATTCAGACAGACAATATGTCAGTGATATGTTACATCAACAAAGAGGGGGGAACCAGATCCCACTCCCTATGTCGAGAGGCCCAAAGAATTTGGCAATGGGCGATATCTTCTCAACGTTTTCTGATGGTAACGCACATCCCGGGGAAATCCAGCATCATAGCAGACAGGCTAAGCAGAGAGATTCTCATGCCTCACGAGTGGACCCTGAATCAGGAAGTTGCGAATCGATTTTTTCGCAAATGGGGCCAGCCTTGCTGCAATCTTTTTGCCACTCCCTTCACTGCCAAATGCAACAACTACTTTGCCCTCATTTCCCCTCTGGGAGAGTCACCGAGGGATGCACTCGTCCACGATTGGCCCCCGGGACTTCTTTATGCTCCCCCCCCCCCATTCCCTTTGATTCCAAAAGTTATTCAGAAAGCCAAGTCGTTGAGTCTCAGGTTAATTCTCATTGCTCCATACTGGCCTCGTCAGATCTGGTTCCCTTTCCTTTGGCCCCACCTGGACCCATGGATCCTGGGCCCAATGCCAGATCTTCTGACGCATCAGTCAGGAACGCTCCATCCTGCCCTTCATAGCCTCAAGATGATAGCTTGGTTTCTCCACTTCCAGTCTTAGCCAGGCTTCCAGAATTATCCCCGGCAGTATGCCACATTTTGGTATCTTCGCACAAAAAGGCAACTAGGAAACTTTATGTGAGCAAATGAAAGGGATTCTCTTGTTGGGCCGACAAGAAATACATAGATCCCTTTACAGCCTCTATAACTGAAATCCTGGAATTCCTGACAGAAATTTTTAATCAAGTAGCAGCAGCTGCCACTATTCGAGTTCAACTAGCTGCTATATCCAATTATCATGTGGGGGGACTCGGATCCAATGTAATGTCCCACAAGTTATGCACTGCCTTCCTCAGAGGCACCTTTCTGTTAAGACCTCCTGTAAGAGAACATCTTCCATCATGGGGTCTAAATTTAGTATTATAGGCTTTGATTCATCCCCCTTTCGAACCAGCATCCTCTTGTTCTTTAAAATTTGTATCTTGGAAAACTCTTTCTGACAGCAGTTACCTCAGCTAAGAGGGTTTCAGAGTTTCAGGCCTTTTCCATCCACCCTTCCTATTTGATCTTTCACAATGATAGAGTTCCCCTCAGAACAAATCCCTTCTTCTTACCAAAAGTCTGTTCTGAAACAAACTTAAACCAATCTATAGAATTACAAACGTAACAGTTAATACTAACACACCCACAGAAGTAAATGCCTCTCCGCTGTCTGGAAACTAAATAGAAATAAGTCCAAAAACGATAGCCAGCGAGAGGCAACCAGTTAGCTCATAAAAATAATCCAGTCTTGATCGTAAAAAATAAAATAATTATTTTATTATGTGCACAGGTTAGCGCTTTCACCAAAAGCTTCTTCAGACCTTAAAATCTTCCCTCCAAACAAACAATTGCTTATATACTCGTCATGTGATATTATTTCAATTAATCAATTAACTTGCTCAGCAGGCCAACCTTCCCATAAGTTTAAGGTCACATTAGCAAATATATAATGGTATTGATATATTACTGAGCATCCTGAGCTTTTTTAAAACGATTAAGAAAAAATTTAAACTCCCTATTAAATATAGAGCACTACTAACAATATATACTTCATTCATGCATATAAAACTTCAAGATATAAAATACTTAAGTGTTTTAAATATATTCACAGCTATAAATTTGTGTATCCTTTAAAAAGTAAACTGCACATTATATCATTGCTTATCTATGTATCATTTATACGCTGATGAACATAAGATGTTCCGTATTAGATGGACAATACCCGGGACTCCTATCATTCATCATATACACCTATCATCATATCAGCCCCCCAAAAAAATACACAGTTTTATCAAAATTATAATACCCCATCTTATGTACCCATAAAACTCACTGATTTTATCAGTACAAGCCATGATTGATATGCATTAACTTTATACACCCTCACATAAATTTGAAATTGTTGCATCTATTCTGTGTGCTTTTAATATTAGCGTCTTATAAATAAGTTCTATCATATGTACGTTCTGTGTATTATAAGACAAAGGCTTATGCATAAAAAGCTTATGAGTACCTATGAAATGCTTTTTAAAAAATAAATTCAACCATGAGGACATTACATATGCTATAAGCTACAACAAATAGTGCTGCTTAAATCTAGTTTAAATAAAAGCCATTCATATATAAAAGATGCATATGTATATAAATAAACCATGCGCATTATGTAGCCCCATAAATTTTACTTAAAACCTAGGGACTTATCAATTCACTACCAAACACTCATAATTCCATTGCTAAGGCGAATATAATAATCAAAACAACTGTCATCCACCGCGATGTACTTAGAATCGCCAACTCCCCGTGGCATTTTTGCCATCTTACATAGAGGAGATTAACACTCTAAATCATATCGGCTATGTTCAAGTTCAAGCCCTGTATACTAATTAAAGTCAAAGCTAACAGACAGTGCACGCCATTAAATGCTGGCATAGCACTTGATAAGCTCTTGCTTACTTTATATGAGTAACTCTATATAATGTTGGTGAAACATCATATTACAGGACCCTCTGAGAACCTGCCTCAGCTAGATTACTTTAGCTGCCTTATATATCATACTTTTATCATCTGTTTATAAGAACGTTCATTTGACCTTTTAGTTGACACTTGGAATTATTACTAGGCACTAGCTTTACTTTTCACCTAAATACGGAGGGCTTGCCATTTCTCATTGTTTTAACTGTAAAGGTAATATTAGGACTTAACTGTTTTTAACATTAACTATCAGTAGAAATTTTTTTATTGTTATTATTACTTCTTGGCTATTACCCTCCTATTCCTAAGGATGGGTTTTATTGTGGCTCTTTCATTCAGGCGTCTGCCTTTGTCCGCGTTGAGTTTAATAATCCAATTGACCTCTTTGTTTTCTGTGGCATTCCTTATATTCCCTTCACGTATCCTGGGCATGTATACATCTATTACCTTGAATTTAAAAGTGTGTTCTTTGCCTTCCATCATTACATGTTTAGCTAATGCATTGTTCTCATAATTAATTCTTTTGGCATATAAATGCTCTCTAATTCTATTTTGAAATTTTCTGTCGGTCTTACCTACATAGAACGAGGAGCATTTCTGACAAGTAGCCAAATATACCACATGCATTGTTTTACAATCTGCTGTAACTTTGAAATGATGGTTAATTCCTGTGTCTGGATGTATAAAATCTAAACTCTGATCAATATAAGGACAATATTTGCACTTTCCACAAGGCATGGTTCCTGGATGGTCATTAATTCTGAGATCTTCTGTCTGGTGACACAACAGCCTTTTAAGGTTAGGTTTATTCTTAAATAGATACCTTGGTTTTACACCTACTATTTTCCTTATGTCTTCATCTGTAGTCAATACACGCCAATGCTGTTGAATTATTTTTATTATATGTTGATTATCCACTGTGTGAAACATTGGTATTCGTACTTCTTCATATTCATTACTCTGTATCTTTTCTACAGTTGTTGTGATAGAAAAATAGGGTGCTGCCCTATCTAGTCTCACCGTATCCATTTCATACAGGCCTTTATCTATATCCTCACCTCATGAAATGGATACGGTGAGACTAGATAGGGCAGCACCCTATTTTTCTAACACAACAACTGTAGAAAAGATACAGAGTAATGAATATGAAGAAGTACGAATACCAATGTTTCACACAGTGGATAATCAACATATAATAAAAATAATTCAACAGCATTGGCGTGTATTGACTACAGATGAAGACATAAGGAAAATAGTAGGTGTAAAACCAAGATATCTATTTAAGAATAAACCTAACCTTAAAAGGCTGTTGTGTCACCAGACAGAAGATCTCAGAATTAATGACCATCCAGGAACCATACCTTGTGGAAAGTGCAAATATTGTCCTTATATTGATCAGAGTTTAGATTTTATACATCCAGTCACAGGAATTAACCATCATTTCAAAGTTACAGCAGATTGTAAAAATGCATGTGGTATATTTGGCTACTTGTCAGAAATGCTCCTCGTTCTATGTAGGTAAGACCGACAGAAAATTTCAAAATAGAATTAGAGAGCATTTATATGCCATAAGAATTAATTATGAGAACAATGCATTAGCTAAACATGTAATGATGGAAGGCAAAGAACACACTTTTAAATTCAAGGTAATAGATGTATACATGCCCAGGATACGTGAATGGAATATAAGGAATGCCACAGAAAACAAAGAGGTCAATTGGATTATTAAACTCAAGGCAGACAAAGGCAGAGGCCTGAATGAAAGAGCCACAATAAAACCCATCCTTAGGAATAGGAGGGTAATGGCCAAGAAGTAATAATAACAATAAAAAAATTTCTACTGATAGTTAATGTTAAAAACAGTTAAGTCCTAATATTACTTTTACCGTTAAAATAGCGAGAAATGGCAAGCCCTCCGTATTTAGGTGAAAAGTAAAGCTAGTGCCTAGTAATAATTCCAAGTGTCAACTCAAAGGTCAAATGAACGTTCTTATAAACAGATGATAAAAGTATGATATATAAGGCAGCTATAGTAATCTAGCTGAGGCAGGTTCTCAGAGGGTCCTGTAATATGACGTTTCACCAACATTATATAGAGTTACTCATATAAAGTAAGCAAGAGCTTGTCAAGTGCTATGCCAGCATTTAATGGCGTGCACCGTCTGTTAGCTTTGACTTTAATTAATATATAGGGCTTGAACTTGAACATCGCCGATATGATTTAGTGTTAATCTCCTCTATGTAAGATGGCAAAAATGCCATGGGGAGTTGGCGATTCTAAGTACATCGCGGTGGATGACAGTTGTTTTAATTATTATATTCACCTTAGCAATGGAATTATGAGTGTTTGGTAGTGAATTGATAAGTCCCTAGGTTTTAAGTAAAACTTAAACCTACCACCCCCTCTGCAGACAAACTCCCTGCCGAGTTCCTGCAAATAGGAGCTAAAGCCATTGCGTATCCCATTTCTATATTAATAAACAGATCCATCAATGAAAAAACTGTCCCTGAAATCTGGAAAATATCTCATATTATCCCACTACATAAAGGAGGAAACTCCAATGATTTCTCTAACTATCGTCCCATAGCTTTACTATCCCCTATTGCCAAAATCATGGAAAAATATATCCATAAACAACTCCTTAACCATCTTCTCCAACACAACCTACTTGCCAACTGTCAGCATGGTTTCAGACCTTCACACAGTACTACCACTGCACTGCTCTCTTTCACCAATACCATAAACTCTAACCGCAATAAAAACAGTCTCTCTTCAGCACTATTCATAGACTTATCCAAAGCCTTTGACATGGTGAATCACCAACTACTCTTGCACATTCTCTTCTCTCTCTCACTTGATCCCCACAGCATAACTTGGTTTAAATCTTACCTTGAAAACCGCCAACAAGCAGTACTCTGGAAAAATTCACTATCTGACCACCTTCCTATCTCTCTAGGTGTGCCACAAGGCTCCATCTTAGGACCACTTCTATTTTCCATCTTTATCAACGACCTCCAAACAGCTATCCCTCATACTACCTGTATTCAATATGCAGATGACTCCACTATAATCTGCACAGCTACCTCTCAAACTGAACTTCAGACTCTTACCCAAAAAGCCTTTAACACAGTAGAACAATGGTTCTCACAACGCTGCCTCCTACTCAACCCCAAGAAAACTAAGCTACTACTCTTTTCACCAACACGAAATCACATCCCCCTAAATTTCACTATTACTTCCAATAACAGTACTAGTATTTCTCCAGACACCACCACAAAATTATTAGGAATTATTATAGACAATAGCCTTAATTTTGAAAATCACATTAACACTACCATAAAATCTGTGAACAAAAAAATAGGTAACTTATACAGAATCAAACCCTTTCTTACTCCTGCCACTAGAATTACCCTAGCCAGAACTCATCTGATCTCTACTCTACTTTATGCTTGCCCTATTTATACCAATCTCTCAAAAAAAATCTCAATAAACTAGTTATATGCTACAATAACATTGCTAGATTTGCTACCGCATCCCCATTCAGGACACATCATTGCCTTAATCTTAGACAACTAGGTTGGCTTGAACTTCCCAATCAGATTCAACTACAACAACTTATAATAGCTCACAAAACCCTGTACCAACCTACAAAAACCCCAATACTCAATAACCTTATTACCCCGTATTGTGACCTTAAACATCTAAGGTCTTCTAAAAAACTTTTGATCAGCACCACTAGACCCAATAACTCTGCAGGTGACTGCTTGTTCTCCAACTCAGTAGGAAAAGTATGGAATAAATTACCCTCAGACATCTCATCTCTGACTTCTCTCCCTCTGTTCAAAAAAAATCTCAAAAAATATCTCAATAAAACATGGCTATGCCCCTGCACTAACCCAGACTAACCCTGTTTTTTCCTTCCCTGTCATCCTTCATTCCACCTCAACCCAATTACATCCAATAACTTAGCTGGGGACTCTCAGCTGCTTAACTTTCCACTATGATTTGGAATAAAACACCCACTGCCTACTTACCCTAATGTCTCTCCCCTTCCTTCATAAGAGTATCCCTGCCTCTCTTTCATAACAGGAACTATTCTACTTCCTCTATGAAAAAAAATCTAATCCTTAAACTCTACCCATACTATCCCTGATACCTTTCCTATCTTTCCTTCATCTCTGTTCACATTTATTTTCATTTAATATGTTTTTATAATGATGCTAAGCACATCACACAGTAACTGATTTTCTTTATTTCACATGTGTAAAGAGTACTCTGTTATGAACATCACATAGCCTGTTACTTTTACTCACTTAAAAAAAAATTGTTTTTTCCTGTTTCCATTACATCTCCATTTATTTTTATTGTTAAACTTTATTAATTGATGTACTAATAATTTGGAGCTTTTCTCCCCGGGCCTCTACTGAAAATGGACATATATCCAGCTAGACTAGCCCGGTCAACAAATGTAAAATAAATAAAATAAATAAATAAATAAATTTATGGGGCTACATAATGCGCATGGTTTATTTATATACATATGCATCTTTTATATATGAATGGCTTTTATTTAAACTAGATTTAAGCAGCACTATTTGTTGTAGCTTATAGCATATGTAATGTCCTCATGGTTGAATTTATTTTTTAAAAAGCATTTCATAGGCACTCATAAGCTTTTTATGCATAAGCCTTTGTCTTATAATACATAGAACGTACATATGATAGAACTTATTTATAAGACGCTAATATTAAAAGCACACAGAATAGATGCAACAATTTCAAATTTATGTGAGGGTGTATAAAGTTAGTGCATATCAATCATGGCTTGTACTGATAATAAAATCAGTGAGTTTTATGGGTACATAAGCTGGGGTATTATAATTTTGATAAAACTGTGCATTTTTTTGGGGAGCTGATATGATGATAGGTGTATATGATGAATGATAGGAGTCCCGGGTATTGTCCATCTAATACGGAGCATCTTATGTTCATCAGCGTATAAATGATACATAGATAAGCAATGATATAATGTGCAGTTTACTTTTTAAAGGATACACGAATTTATAGCTGTGAATATATTTAAAACACTTAGTATTTTATATCTTGAAGTTTTATATGCATGAATGAAGTATATATTGTTAGTAGTGCTCTATATTTAATAGAGCGTTTAAATTTTTTCTTAATCGTTTTAAAAAAGCTCCGGATGCTCAGTAATATATCAATACCGTTATATATTTGCTAATGTGACCTTAAACTTATGGAAAGGTTGGTCTGCTGAGCAAGTTAATTGATTAATTGAAATAATATCACATGACGAGTATATAAGCAATTGTTTGTTTGGAGGGAAGATTTTAAGGTCTGAAGAAGCTTTTGGTGAAAGCGCTAACCTGTGCACATAATAAAAGAATTATTTTATTTTTTGCGATCAAGACTGCATTATTTTTACGAGCTAACTGGTTGCCTCTCGCTGGCTATCGTTTTTGGACTTCAATCTATAGAATTGCCTGTGTTCTTTCCTAATTATCGCAACAAGGCAGAATATAAGCTTCACCAATTGGATGTACATAGATAACTGCGTTTTTATTTACACAGGACAAAAGAGTTCAGAAAGTCAGATCAATTGTTTATGTCCTATTCAGAAACAAATAAACGGCCGGACAGTCTCAAAAGTTACTTTGTCCAAATGGCTTACTGAGACTATCAAATATGCTTATCACTCTCATGATAAAGGACCGCCATAGAAAGTAAAAGGACATTCAACTAGAACAGTGTCTACTTCTATTGCCTTTCAATCCAGACTTCCATTGGATTCAATATGTGCTGCTGCTACATGGGTTAATCCTCACACCTTCATCTGTCATTACAAAGTAGATGTGGCATCCTTTGGTTCCACTGTCCTGAAGAGTTTATTCCCTTGAGCCACCCAAGAGAAAGGTGCTGTACAGCAAGAATTAAGGCGAGATAGGACAACATAACATAAAGAAGTTATGCACTCACCATAACATTCCATGTTTGTTGTCCAGTATCTCACCTTCATTCTTGCATCCCACCCAGCCATCCCCCTCCTGGAAGATCTAGAGGAATTTTACAAATTGGCATATATGGTCTAATTCCCATCTTGCCTTCCTTTTTACCTTTATGACCAATATATTTCATATATTTTCTCTTTCTGGATATTAGACATATCATAAGGAGCTCTCTTCCTCAAATGAGATCTGGGGAACAGACGCTAAGCACCATGGGATAGGTTATAGCCTCGAGCCAGTGGAAGCTTCCGAGCTTTAGTATACAGCTGAGTCGGAGCCGAGTTTGGCTCCGAACCCAACCAGCAAGAACAAAGGGGAGATACTGGACAATAAACATGGAACGTTATGGTGAGTACATAAACTCTTTTTCTTCCACCTCCCAAATATAATAAGCGAGGGCAATAAACGCATATAGCAAAAGCTACTGCAGCCATGATCAAATTATTAATATAGTACAGTTGTGTAAGTAAACTTACTATAACAGTAAATGTTTGAACGATCACTACTGTAGTAGGCGCTTCCTTCCTCCATTCATCCCCTTTGTTTTTTCATGTGTTGTTTATTTCAGGGTGTGGTTGTTTATTTTTTATTCTACAGCCTTTTTTCTTTGTTGGCAGGAAAGCTATGAAGAGTTTGGCAACCAAACTTGTTTTTTAGTCAGCTCAGGTTGTGCTGCCAGAGAGTTTTGGCGTGTTGAAGGTGCTCTAAAGCTTTGGAAGTTGGCTGTCTATTATATGCCTGTCAGGATATTATCCATATACCTAAAGGAAGTGTAACGGTGATCATTTGAACATCTGCTGTTATGATAAGTTTACTTATGCAACTGTAGAGCTGAAGTAGTTAACTTCATTTGTTCATCAACCTGTGGGTATCGGATCCGAATCGGATCCGAGCCGGCAGCTTTATTCAGCTAAGATCCGAGCTCCAAGCTTCTCCCCCTTACCCATAACCCCCTGACATCCTTCTCTGTCCTCAGATCTCGTTTGCCGCGGCTTATTCAAGCACCTAGAATGAGTTCCAGGCATAGGGTTTTGTGAGTTTTCAAAAAAATATTACCTTTTTGATCTAATTTCTTAGTTTAATCGTTAGACGAGTGAGTGTTGTTTCCCTTTTATAGTTAACTTGCTAGTCTTGTTGGTAAAATTTCTATTTTTTTTTTTTAGTTAGTCTAATCCTCCCTCTCTCTGTGTGTGTGAAGGTGTGTGTGGATTATGCCTACTTTATTACTATGGCTGAGGCCCCTAAAACCTTCTTTTCTAAATGCACCGAGTGTGGCCATAAGCTATCCCCGGTGGATGGCCACACTCGGTGTGTTATCTGCCTTGGGGTTGACCATCTTTCTTCGAGCTGCACAATTTGTGCAACCTTCAGCCCCAGGGCTTTGAGGGATAGGAGGTCGAAGCTGATTCTGGCGGGACTTCTGCCCCCGGACTCGGCTTCGTCCTCTTCTCCCTCTGGGGCACCGGCTGCTACCGCAGTGGTCCCGCCTTCCATCCCTGATCCCCTGGCCAGGACTCACACTCCCTCCGTGGCTCAGGAGGAGAGGGAATGTAGGAGGGAGAAAAGGAAGGAGAAGCACCACAAGCGGCAGGCTGAAGCTTCCTCTTCGGCTCCACCAGCTAAGCAGTTAGTCTCTCCTAGGGCGTCCGGACCTTCTCCTTCCCGGCTCCATTCACCCCGCTTTTTCCCGGAGCCGGAGGAGGAGGGGACCCGGTCGCCTTTGAGGTCTTCGAGGCGTCCTTCCAGGCCTGCCTCGGTGGCCTCGTCTAGATCGACCCGGAGTTTGTCAGATGCAGATATGGACCGGATGATGCGTAGGTTCCTCCAGGCTCAACTGCAGATGGGAGTGCTCCTGCCACCCCCCCCCCTCCTGGGGGGGAGCCGTCGGATCCAGGCAGCATCGAAGCCGAGGGAGGCTCGGCGCCGATAGTATACCCTACTTCGGCTCCGACCGCACCTTCGAGTTTGTTGGGTCCATTTTCGGATCTGAGCTCTCGGAGCCGTGAGCTGAGCTTCGGATCCGGAGGTGTCAGTGTGTCTTCAGCTCTGTGTCGGTCGAAGCATACTGGCCCTTCGGATCCAGTTGCATCGGCGCCGGCTCCGGTCTGCACCTCGGATCCGAAGGGACTGCTCTCGGATCTTAGAGAGAGCAGTTCCCCTTCGGCGTTTGATGTTGTGGAGAGGGTCTTGTCGAGGGACTCAAGACCCCAGGCTCCTGTTGCGGTTCCACCCATCACTCCCTCTCAGATGAGACTGCCTTCCATCACCCGGCCCCAGGGGCAGCCTGCGCCTACGTCCCAGATGGTTCCCTTAGAGGAACAGGATGTGGTTGGTGAGGTATCCTCGGACAGCCCCCCCCCCCGAGGAGGTTTCTCACAAACGAAAGTGCAACAGGAGGCACTTGCATTCACCCGAGTCCCTGACAGAGGACACAGACTTAGAGGAAGGGGAAGGTCACCCCCCGAGGACGTCTCCTTCGGAGACATTATGGAAATGCTTCATATTAGAGGGGGGTGGTCAGCTCAAAAACCTTCCTCCGATGAGTCTGTGTTTCTGGAGGCGTTTGACGCAGGCCCATCTACCTCTTGGGTGTCACGTCCCACCGATCCCCTGGTAGACCTGATCACTACCAGGGCATGGAAGGAACCGGACACTGTGGAGCCCATACCAAAGAGACCAGACAAAATTCTCAGTCCACCCACAGATAGGACGATTTGGAGCAAGGGTGCTCCAGTAGATGCCATGTTGGTGGCGGCTGCCACCAAGAAGGAACTAGCCCAGGAGAGTTCCTCGGTCCACCCTCCTGACAAGGAGTCTCGGACGATGGACCGCATAGGGAAGCGGATGTTTGCTTCAGTCACCTTCTCAGTAAGGTTGCTGAACTACATGGCACATGTGATACGACTCCAGCGGGATCTCATCAAAGAATACGCAGGGTTGCCCCCCAGAGTCCATGTCGGCCGAGGATAAGAAAACATTCTCAGCCCGAATGGCCACTCTTAAGTCCATTTCGAACACTTCTATGCGGCTTCTTTCCCATGCCACGGAAGGAGCCGCTAGAGCTAGCGGAGCGGGCATTGTCTTACGGCGGCCTGCTTGGCTCCGTCTCTGCGACTTTGCGGAACCCTTCAAGGGGTCCTTCGCAAATGCCCCTTTTGACGGTTCTTCGCTGTTTGGCAAGACCGTCCACGACACGCTGGTCCAGAGCGAGAAGGACGGGAAGACATTGTCTGCCATCGGGATCCGCTTCTCGGCTCCCCAGAGGTCCTTCTCCAGGAATCAAAGGGGACAAAAGAAGATGTGGTTCTGGAAATCTCAACAGCCCTGTTTTGCTCATGACCCCTCGTCCTTCAGAGGCAGAGGACAGGGTGGATGCCGGCCCAGAGGCAGAGGGGGACTGAAGAATTTCGAGTCGAGGGAACCCTTTTCGGATCGGCCCGCGCAGCAGCCCTGAGGGGTTACCCGACTGCTCCACTCTGGTGGCAGTCGGGGGGCATTTCTCGAGGTACCTAGCAGTTTGGGAGTCCATTACAACGGATCGCTGGGTGCTTCGAATGATATCCAGAGGTTACACTATCCCCTTTGTCAATCTGCCTCTCAGACCCTGCAGCCTCCCCGATGTCCCACCCAATCAAAGGGAGGCAGCAGCCACAGAAATAAAGCAGCTGCTAGAAAAAAGAGCAATCCAGCCCATCCCCCAAGATCAGTCCAGATCAGGCTTCTACTCCAGGTTCTTTCTGGTGCCAAAAAAGACGGGGGACTTAAGACTAATCCTCGACCTGTCCACTCTGAACCTGTCGGTTGCCAAAGAAAAGTTCCGGATGGTCACCATTCAATCCATTCTCCCACTTCTGCAGGAGAACGACTGGATGTGCTCTACAGACCTCAAGGATGCGTACTACCACATTTTGATGGACAGACGATCCAGAAGGTTTCTCCGCTTCCGGCTGGGAGCCAGCCATTATCAGTTCAGGGTCCTTCCCTTTGGTCTCACCACAGCTCCCAGGGTGTTCACCAAAGTGATGGCAGTTGTAGCGGCCCACCTGAGGCTTCAGGGAATACAGATCTTTCCGTACCTAGACGACTGGTTCCTGACCGCCCCTCACCAGGCATCTATTCTGTTCAGCCAGGAATTACTTCCTTCACTTGGCCTGTCATCCGGGAATTTCAATCAATCTCAAGAAATCCTCCCTTCAGCTAACTCAAACCTTAGATTTCATAGGGGCCAGGCTAGATACAAACCTCTTGAGGGCCTTCCTAACTCCGGACAGGCTTCGAACCTTGACATTCCACGTGATGGCCCTCTTACAATCCCCGGCTCCCCCAGCGGAATTGGTCCTGAGGGCGCTAGGTTCCATGGCTGCAGCCATCAGTCTTTCACCTCTAGCTCGTCTAAACATAAGGGTCCTGCAATGGACCTTGCAAGTCCAATGGTCCATCCTGCAACATCCGCTAAGTACGTCTATCTCCCTCAACAAGGTTTGCAGGAGGTCCCTACTCTGGTGGATCCAGTCCTCGGATCTCCGGGAAGGGCGCCCCTTCTCTATCGCCCCACCCCAAGCCACGGTGACCACGGACGCTTCTTGCCTCGGGTGGTGGGGGCACTGCATGGGCAGAACCGTTCAAGGCACGTGGACACACTCGGAGACCTTGTTGCACATCAGTGTCCTAGAGATGAGGGCGGTGCTTTTAGCGTTGCAAGCACTCCAGGCCCTTCTTCCCTTAGGGACAATTGCGATTCAATCAGACAACATGTCAGTAGTGTGGTATATCAACAAACAGGGGGGAACCAGATCCTATCCGCTTTGTCGAGAGGCCATGAGAGTTTGGGAATGGGCGATCGCCACCAACCGCTTTCTCATAGCAACGCACATTCCGGGTCGGTCCAACATTTTGGCAGACAGGTTGAGTCGAACCATCCTCTCACCTTACGAGCGGTCTCTGAACCCGAGAGTAGCGAAGCAGATTTTCCTCAAGTGGGGTCAACCTTGCTGTGAGATATTTGCGTCGCCTTCGAACGCAAAATGCAGCGAGTACTTCGCTCTACATCCCCCACCAGGGGAATCCCTCAGAGACGCTCTAGTCCATGTTTGGCCATCCGGTCTACTTTATGCTTATCCACCTCTTCCCCTCATGGTACAATTCTTGCAGAAAGCTCATCGGTTGGGGAGCAGAGTGATCCTCATTGCCCCATTCTGGCCTCGTCAAACGTGGTTCCCTTGCCTATGGTCTCATCTGGTCAATCCTCCATGGATTTTGGATCCCACTCCAGATCTGATTTCTCACCCCCTGGAGTTGACAACTCCAAACCTGGACAATCTCAAGCTCACAGCTTGGTTGATCCAGTTCCAGTCATAGCTAGGACTCCCGGTATCTCCTCCTCCGTTAAAGCTATTTTAGTAGCCGCTCATAAACCTTCTACTAGAAAGGTCTATAAGAGCAAATGGAAACGTTTTTCGATCTGGGCGGAACATAGACATTTGGATCCCTTTACAGCCCCGATACCAGCTGTATTAGAGTTTTTGTCATACTTATTTGATCAAGGTGCCAGCTCCTCCACCATCAAAGTCCAATTAGCAGCAATTTCACACTTTCATGTGGGAATTGCTATGATGGCTTAGTGGTTAACTGCTGTGACTATAATGTACAGGGTCCTGAGTTTGAGCCTTGCAGCACCAGTTTATTTTTCTAGGCGTGTATGGGCCCTAGGGCCGATAGCCTAGTACCTACCTACCTATAAGTGATCTTGGTTCGTTAGCTTCTTCCAAGATCTGCAAAACTTTCGTAAAAGGTACTTTCCTGTTAAGACCTCCTGTTATGGATGCAGTCCCTCCATGGGATTTAACCCTTGTTCTGCAGGCTCTTACGGGCCCCCCCTTTGAACCTGCAGCTTTGGTGGATCTAAAATATTTATCTTGGAAAACGGCCTTTCTCATTGCCATCACTTCGGCTAGAAGGGTTTCAGAGCTTCAAGCCCTTTGAGCCAAACCTCCATATCTGGTCTTTCATAAAGATAGATTTTCCCTCAGGACCAATCCCTCCTTCTTACCTAAAGTCGCCTCTGAGTCCAACATTAATCAATCTATCAATTTACCGTTTTTTTTCCCCAAATTATCAAAACAAAGGTGAATACAAATTACATTCTTTGGACATGCACAATTAAGGTTCTATTTACACAGGACTGCTGATCATAGAAAATCTGAGCAACTCCTTGTATCCTTTGCTAAACCCTTTTTGGATAAACCTGTGTCAAAAGCTACATTGTCCAGATGGATTTCACAATGTATACTTCTTGCGTATAAGAGTTCTGGCCGACCAGAACCTGTCGGAATTCACGCCCATTCTACTCGATCGATTTCCACTTCTGCTGCCTTTTGGTCCAGGGTGTCCTTGGATGATAATTGTTCAGCAGCCACTTGGGCTTCATCCCATACCTTTATTACCCATTACAAGCTGGATATAATTTCCAGAGGGAGGGCGTCCTTTGGCTCTGCAATGCTCCAGAATATTCTTCCATGAGGACCTCCCAAGTTTTTTGGTAGCTGGGGACTCTGTCCCACAGGTTGATGAACAAATGAAGTTAACTACTTCAGATAAAGAAGTTATGTACTCACCATAACGTTCCATCTGAGTAGGTAACTTCATTTGTCAGAAACCACCCCCCCCCCCTCCGTCCCCCTAACCTGTAGTTCGTCCTGTTTAGGATCTTTGTGGTGCCAGAGTCAGATGACATCAGGTTAGGATGTTTAGTTGTTCCTTTGGTTGTAGTATTCTTTAATGCTAAGCAAACTCGATCTGAGGACAGAGAAGGATGGCAGGGGATTAAGGGTAAGGGGGAGGAGCTTGGAGCTCAGATCTTAGCTGAATAAAGCTGCCGGCTCGGATCCGATTCGGATCCGATACCCACAGGTTGCTGACAAATGAAGTTACCTATTCAGATGGAACGTTATGGTGAGTACATAACTTCTTTTTTCTTCCTTACCTTACACATGCAAATGCACTCATATTTATGTGAAAATGTACATGCCTCTGCACACTTAACAGTAGAAAAAATTATTATTTTTTTTTATCCTTTATGCCACCAGATTTGTTCATTGGATGGTAATACAGAATCTGACCATGGCAAATTAAGCAAGTATTAGCATGGAATTCCCGTTATTAAAACTAAAATTTACATTCCCTTGATATGCCTGTTGCCCAATTAAGTCATGTTCATTTACCCCAATAAACACTTGTCAGCAGCCTTATACTCGAGAACCAGTGACAAAAAGTCTGGACTTAACGACCAAGTTTTCAGATTTGTCTTCCAACATCCTCTTTCCATCCAAAACAAAAGAAAACAAAACTGCTCGAGAGAGTTGAGAAGGGAGCCAGATGTCCACCATTTTATCATAATCTGAGACTGACATACTCACTTAGAGCCCTCAGCCTCTCACTCCGATCTTCTTAACCCCTCTGGTTATGCTCTGTTAGAAATGAGTAAGAGTCAGGAATCCAGCAACCCAGTCTGACTAGATGTCTGGCATCAGCTGAAAATAGAGCCTGCTTTGTTCTTGCTAAAGGAGAGGATGGAGTACCTCTGGTTTTGGTAAGAAAAGAGCTAGGAACCTTGCTCGTAGAAGTCCAGACATGTTATATTTAAAACACTTAATTAAATGGCTCAGCAACTAAGCACCTTTCTCCTCCTTCAGCCCCATCTAGCTTAAAGGATTCATAAGACTTGTATAGTTTTGCCCATGGTCTTTTCAGGACTTTTCAGTCTCCCCAGCCATGTACCTCAGGTCCTTCTCATTCCAAGTGGAACGGATCTCCCTTATTCTCTGAATAAGAGATGCTTTTTGATTTTGAGGAAACAGGTCTAGATTATGCCTCACAACTCTTTCTGCCTATGCTGTATGAATCTGAGTCAAAGGAGAACTTATCTTTTGACTTATCTGTTAGAGTTTTCGTTTTCAGATACCATTGCAAAAATGAAAGACTTATTTAAATAGGAGGGTAGGGAGATTACAGAGGCACAGAAAAGGCATTGTGACCTCTTGAATATAGATTGCCCCCAACTGTTGACTATATCTCCTGTTTTTGAGGCTTTGAATAATGCATTTAAATTAGTTAGTGCTGTTCCAGTTTCTCCGCGGTGGTGGTGCTGCGGTAGCTTTGTCGCCTCACAGTAAGACGCTGTCTGGTTCGATTCTCAGCTAGAGCGTCTTATGCGTAGAGACATGCATGAATGGGCGTACCTTCGTTGAAGGTTGTGCGTCAGGGCTGGTAGCTCGGCACGTAAAAATCAACTACCAATCATTAGTGGACCGGAGTTCTGCTGTGGCGACCCCTAACTGGGAAAAGCCGAAAGACACAAACAAACAAAAGTGCTGTTCCAGTTTCTCATTCTTCTGCACCTGAGAAGCCTGATAGTCTTTACAAAGTTCATGATTCCCATCAGTACCATTTTTAGGATTTTTTTTCTGACCCTACCGTAATTTCACTTGACAAGGATGGTAGCTCTAACCCCTAAGCCTCTCCAAATCCTTTCTCCAATGAGGGGGAAAGAAAGTATATGTTTCTTCTACCCTTGCGTTGACGATAACCAACTGCCAGATCCATGCTTTTTTTCTCAGGCATGCAGAGGCTTATTTTAAATCTGTCTGTTTTAGAGTCAAAAACTTCCCTGTCAAGCCCGATTTCTTCTGCATCACAGGTCCAAAACAATCAAGGGGTCTCCTGATGCAGTTGGTGTTGTTCGAAGGGCTGCTTCCTCAAGGATCTGTAATGTGAAGGCATGCCTGTGTTAGGCTGCACAGTTTTATGAGGCATGACAAATTCCAGATTATGACTGTCGCATTAGAAAAATAATTTCTCTTTGGCAGTTTCTCAGTAGAGGTCCTTAGAAGATTAGAAAAAAAAGAGGTAATTTAATGCAGGAGGGGAAACAGTTTTTTTTCTTTCTGCAGCCTTTAAATACCGCATAAACTATCCTTCAAACCGTGGGCCTTTCTTCTGGAAGCCTTTTAAGCCAAGTTAGCAAATGTTCAGTAAACTGCAATATAAAAAGTGACAGGTGGAGTCCAAAAAGAAGGATAATGCCGAAATGCATTTTCCTAGTGCAAAAAGAGTGCATGACTACCTGTATGCTTTTTTCCCCTCACTTTCTTCCTCAACCTAGCCATCCCCACAAACTAGGTAACAACCGTTCTATTTCCCTGCACTCCTGAAAATATAACAGATTTTGGGTACTGAAAATAATTCTGAAGGGCTACAAATGGCAACAGGCTTCCCTTCCTCTGAAAACTGGAATCTGTCTTCCTCCCGGAAACCAGACCCACTTGTT
This sequence comes from Protopterus annectens, assembly GCF_019279795.1. Taxonomy (NCBI): domain Eukaryota; kingdom Metazoa; phylum Chordata; order Ceratodontiformes; family Protopteridae; genus Protopterus; species Protopterus annectens. The sequence goes on from NC_056747.1 coordinate 616,034,442, forward strand.
CCCTTAGATCCTTTCAGACATTCTATCTCAAGGTATTATAAAAGCAGTTCCTCCTTCCCAAAAGGGAGAGGGCTTTTACGCAAGGATTTTTCTTGGACCCAAGAAGGAAGGTATTTAGAGAATAATTGTTGATTTTTCAGTTCTAAATTAATTTCCCATTATTCCACATTTCAAGTTATTAATCATAAGTCTCTCTTTCCTCCTCTTCCACACATTTGTTTTTTTTTTTGTTTTTTTTTTCCGTTGCTCTAGACCTCAAAGATGCATACTGCCATATTTTAGTTCACAAAGAATACAGATGCCATTTAAGATTATTTGTGTGTGTGTGTGTGTGTGTGTGTGTGTGTGTGTGTGTGTGTGTGTGTGTGTGTGTGTGTGTGTGTGTGTCTGGGTTACATTTTCAGTTTTCATCTTTGCCATTTGGAATATTCACAGCTTTAAGGATTTTCATAAAATACCTGGCTTCAGTCATTATCTTCAGCAGACTTCAGGGAATCTACATTTACCCTCACCTGGATGATTGTCTAATTTTAGCAGATTTTCCCTAAGATACTCAGCCATTTCTCTTTTTCTCCATAAACCCTCTTTAAAAATTAGGGTTTAAACTAAACCTAGAGAAATCTTCACTTGTTGCATTTTACAATATCATTTCTGTGATGCCTTCTGGACACTTCCTGCATGACTGCAAATATCCTTCCAGAGGAAGTTTCTTTTAACCGCCTGCAATTCATCACCTGACTCACCAGTCCCTTTGGAAAACAAGGCAGTTTATCAGAATTCTAGGCTACATTGCATCAGCTATTCTCATGGTTCCTTTAGCTAGATATCATATGAGGAAGATTCAGTGGTTCCTCAAATCTCTATGGGCCTAGCACTGGCATCCTCTTTCTGTTCCTGTTCTAGTTCTAAATTTCATGAAGAAGGAGTGCCTATGGTGGGCATATCTGTTTCATCAGGGTCTCCTCCTTTATTCTCCAAATCCAATTCCGTCACAAAATTATATCTCAGTCTTTGCCTGGCAGCAGTGCCCAAAGGAGTCAAAGTTGAATGGATTTGGGAATCCCTATTTCATGAAAAGACACATCTGTTTCAAAGAAATGATGGCAGTGATAAAGTCATTAAAAGCCTTGAACCTGCTCTGGACTGCAGGACTGCTGCTAGTATTTACAGACAACACCACAGTGATGTGGTACATTAAGAAATAGAAAAAAAACATTCTTACTTCCTGAGCAGGCTAATCATGATTAGGAGTTGATAACTCAGCACAGTCTCATGTATAGCTAACCTACTTCCTTTCAAAGCAGAACTCAATTCAGACACCCTGAACACATCCTGGACAAATCCTTGTGAGTGGATTGCCACCTAGAGGTTTTACAGGAGATTGTCCACCTGTGTGGCATTCCCCAAGTAGATTTCTTTGTTTCCATTCACAATGTACAGTTACAGAAATTTTGTACTAAGATTCCTTGCAATCAGGCCAGGAAAACATATGTTTTTTTTCCAATGAAAGAGAATGTTCCTTTGTGCATTCCCTGTTTTTTCTGATTACCGGAGTCTTGCTAAAGATCAAGAAAGACACTCCAAATGTACTGCTGGTAACTCCCTTTTATGTCAGACAATTTTGGTTCTTCCTTCTCATGCACCTGTCCAGGAACAATTACTAAAACCTACTTCAGAGAGTGGTCCTACTGACATGGGCAAAGGACTGTTGAATGATAGGTTTTTGAGTCTGTTTAGGCACCTATTTACAAAGACATGCAAAGGAGACTAGAAAACCTGTTAGTAGAAAATCATATTTAGCCAAATAAAAGACATTTTCCAGTTGGTGCCATAGCAGAGTCCAGGACCCAACCAAGGCAGGCGATCCGATGATACTCCAGTACCTGTGTGAATTGCTTAAGGCTGGCCTGTCTAATGCCACTGGCATCTCTAGGACATTTCTGCTTACCTGCTCCTAGATAGACGCATTATTACTTACTAGGCTGTTAATACATGAGGATCTTTAGATGCCTAGCCATATACTTCCATTAAATTTTTAGCCCTTATATTTTAAGTATGAGTAACCCAGAGATGACCAGAACATTTACATGTTGCCCCTATGCATGAGGGGCGAGAGTGGTAAACTAAGAATTAATTTGCAGTTACTCATTCATTAGTCCAGATTACTTTTGAATAATGTAAGTGAAGTACTTTGCTTAATGAGGAGAGGAAGATGATTCCATTGAAGTAGTATTCTCTGTGATATATATCTGTCCATCCAACATGTCCTAGTTATGTTGCAGAAGAGGTTTAGATCTTCTGAGCGGGTATTTATGCCCCCATTGGACTTGCTAATGCGTAATAGATCTGATAAGTTAGGGTCTTTTGAGACTATGTACTCTAGGCAGAGATCGCTCCTCAGTAGGGTGTATGACACCAAGAAGAGAGACAAGGTTTTGAGACCGTCTGTATACTTTGTATGATTTAGACCCTTGAATTTTTAGTAAGCGCTGTGGACATTGAACTTATTTTAGATGTTTGGCCAAGTATATACTGAATGGAGGGCATTATTCTTAATGAACGACCTGATGAGTGTGGAATACAGTGGAATGATTACATCCCTGAACCCCAATGTCATACCCTTAATATTGAACTGTGGTTCAGATTGGTTAGTTCTTAAAAGTATAAACTCATTCACTCGAGACCTATGTAGAACAATAAAGAATTCTTCCTTTAGGTCTCCACCCAAACTCATACTTCTTATATATGAAATACTATATGGAGAATTTACTTGGGAAAAATTAATTTCAAAGCTTTATACAATCATTATTAATTATAAAACTACCCCTAATCAAAAATTTTGGAATTTTATCAATAAGGATTTTACCTTGTCCCTATCCCCTGAAAATAAAATGAATCTTCTACAATCCATAAAATTAACTTCTAATTTACAACTGTGGAGGATCTTCTCCTGGAAATTCTTACATAGGGCCTTCTATACTCCTAGTAAAATAGCTAAATTCAATCTCTCCAAAGAAGTAGTATGCTGGAGATGCTCTTTAAAATATACAGCTAATTGGTCTCATATTTTTTATGAATGTTCTCTCATTCAAAAATACTGGGAGGATATTGGTAATTTCCTTCAAGCTATTTTCACTGATACCTTTGTATTATCAAAATCCTTATTTTTTTGTGTATAAATGAATCTGCCACAATGAATAATAAAAATAAATATCTTCTTTGGACAATTTTGGCAATGGCCAAAAAACGCATTACAAGAAAGTGGAAATTACCATCCATTCCAGAATTTGAAGACTTCATGATTCTTCTAGATGAAGTAGCACTAATGGAAATAAAAGTTAAAGAACTAAGACTTTTTCCTAGAAAATGGACTAATAATCCTTGGGAGAAAGTCAGCACTCTTATTAAGACAATGAATTTGGATACACTTTCTTCTAATTAATCAAACATGATTTAAGAATTGTTGAATATTATATAACCTACTTAAAAGTTTATAATTTTTCATTTTTCTATTCCTGCCTTTATTTTTCTGTTGAGGCCTTTGTAAATTTTGTACATAGTTTGTTATAATTTATCATTTAAATTGTGAAACTTATTTTGTTTTTCTTTATTGTTATTGGAAAATTAAATAAACATTTTGAGCAAAAAAAAAAATAATGAACTGTGCAGTGAAAAAGCACTTTCTTACAATAGTGAATACATGGTGATCAAAGGAGAGTTCATTGTCTGCATAGATTTCTGAATCCCTAAGTACTGGATCAGTTTTTAGGGGAGTATTGTGAATGTGAGAGTTACAAGAGACTTCTTGTTTGCCAAAGGATACTATTATAGATTTTGTAACATTCCGTTTTAGTCCATGGTTTTGACACCATGGTTTGGGAAAGGTCCTTTTTGAGGACCTGATGTCATCTGCAAACTTGGTTATTCTGAAACTCTTAAAAGCAGCTTTGACCTCTGAGAAGCACATGCTAAAATGAAGTGGCCCAGGACTGATCTGTAGGTTACATTGCTAGTGAGTGCTGCCAGGGAGTGCAGTTTTTTTGTTTTAACTCCTAGCATTGAGCAGCAGTATCTTTATGTAGTCATGAGTGATTTTTGTTATGTTGGGAGGGTTTAACAACTACTCATGGCCTAAAAAATGCATGATGAGGATAGATAAAGTTTTTAAGCCAAGCGGTGATGAGTGCAAACCATCTCTGGCAAATTATCGTGGTTTCTCAATCATGTCTGCCACGGCTGACAGATTTTGGATCCCCTTGTTATGACACCTGAAACTCAGCCAATTGTTAGAGTCAGTAATGTTTTGATGGTACTGTGGGAACATCATTGGTGAAAGTAGGATCTACTGAAGATTAGTTTCAACCCTGTCTGGGACAAATCTTCAGTGAGCTCCATCACGTCTTTTTTTCTATAGTTCTGTAATGTATGTCTTAGTTAGCTTACACCCACATGATCTATGACTATGTCATATTGGTACCTGTGCTTTAAAGAACTAAATGCAAGCTTGATCTGGCAGATCCTGGCTCCAGACAGACATCTCACTGTGATCGTCTCCTTGTTTAACCTGGTAAGGGAGACATCAATATGTCTTACAGTGGAATCCCCAATGGCTATAATGTTCGGCTGTGTGGTGTGTTCCCTTATGGACTTGGAAGTGGGGCTACTATGATTTTTCAGTTGTGTTGTGTGTGCTGCTGTCTTTTTTGAGTGTGTACAGGGCCACTGGAGATGGTTTTAGGAGGTCTTGGTGGTTTGGATAGATTATAAGTGAGTACCTCCGCATATGTGGGTGTATGTCTTTGTTCCTTAGTGTTGGTAGTGAGTGTTTTGGGTGTAATGCTGACAGACTGGTTTGCATTTTTCATGTGTGCATGTGAGAGCCTCCAATGACATAGTGGATCTACATCTCTCACATGGGGTTCCTATTAGATGACCGAAGACACATTCTTTCGAATGCGTCTTGGTCGAACTTGAAAAGACGAAAAGGCAAAATGACGAAGCGGCATATAAGAGAATTCTTTCCCTGGGGAAAAAAACACTTGACCGTGTCCATTACTTTGCCGTTTTCCTGTAGTGCGATCTCGGAGTTGGTATATTTAAGTAGGGGTGTGTGTGGGGTGTGTGTGGGGGTCACAACCCCCCCATGTTGGAGGGTGTGTGGGGGGGGGTGAAGCCCCCCACTTTATGTTATAAGTTTTTTTTTTTTGGAACAGCGATTTTTTCCCAAGGCATTCAAGTTTGTAAGCTTTCGCTTACATGGGGTCGATAAATCATCGTTTGCTCTTCTAAGCGTTCGATGATTTAATATAGACCCCTTCCATGCTGTGTTTCTCTGTTGTAAAATGAAATGGCTGTCAGTGAACATGAGGCAGTTACTACACTGCTTCAGGATGCCCATATCCACCAGGCTAGAAACAGAGATGACAGGGAGGAACCTAGTCATTATACCAGATCCTTAGTAGATGGGAAGGAGTAGGGGAGAGTCACTTAAAAATCTAAGTGAGAGTGTTTAGTAGAATACTGTTAAATGACCTGGAGTGGTGCTGCCTTCTGCGCAAACTGGCAGATCTTCGAGCAGCTGTGAACTGTGAGAGTCTATGGAGAGCATTTCTTCAGGAGAATGTTATACTGGAGAGGTTTGCTTAATATGCAAGGCACAGGTAACCATGTTTAAAAGATGAACAAATGTGAAGTTTTTATACCAGCAGGATGAATGACTTTTACACAGTTAAGCCCTCAGGCCAGTCTGATAAACAAACAGTAAGCCTTCCACCAGCAGTTTACAAGTTAGATGGGTGGAGTCAGTCCTCTGCTGACACGAGAGTGCAGAATAAAACCCTGTTAATGTAAAATGTACTGGCTTTGAGCTCAAATGCAGTAACAAATGCTTTACAGCAAAAGGCAGAACTCCTGCAGTATTAGGAATGCTTGTAAATAAGCACAACTTCTGAGAAATGTTCCCAAATGCAGGGAAATGTGTGCAAACATAACTTCTACAAACGCAGAAAAACTTTGGTAAATGTAGAAATATTTTGGCAAACTTGGGAGAACTTTGGAAAAGTCAGGAGAACTTTTGCAGTATCAGAAGAGGTTAGAAAATATCAGAATACTGTTAAAAGGACCTAAGACCAACACATTAAGAAACAGGTGGTGTTTCTTTAACAAGTGCAGGCAGAAAAACAGTGATAAATTCAACTAGTTACAGAAGGAATTACCACAAACTACACCCATACCTTCCATTCTGTCAGCTTTGGAAGATGTGAGTGTGGTACTGCTTGCAGTTTTCTTATAGTCAGACAGATGCACCTAAAAAGGCAAATCTTTTTTTTATGTTTTTATACACTCTTTCCAAACCTGATCCAGCAGTAGCTTTACTTAATCCTACTGCTCCTGAACACTTATTTAACTCCATTCCTACTTTTTCACTGAAGAATGGGAAGATTATTGATTAGTATGGGAAAAAGTGTGTGCTTCTGCAACTTTGAATTTCAGAATTTTGAATTGTTATGCTCATATTTTAAGGTGTGCTTTGACTAATTGTGAAAGTATGAGGAATGTTTTATCTGCATTTTCTTCTTCTGAGGAAAAATCTGCTTTAAAAATGTAATTTCTTTTATTGCTCAAGTCACTATTCATTGTTTTCAGTGAGTGTATGACTTTGTTGATACTACTTTAATGGCTACGACCACTGGTACTATTTTGAGGAGTTTTGGATAGCTCCAGTCTCAGAACCTCCCAGACGATGTTAAAATGAAATTTTAAATTTTCCTTTGGATATAGATTTATCTTTTGGCATCTCTGCTGCAGAGGTGATCAAAAAGTGTGATGATCTCATCCAGTTTTGGTAAGAAACGAAATGGACAGTCTGCACAAAAGATAGGTAAAGAGCCATTTAAGAAGAAATGGCAAGGGCAGTCCAATAAGAATTCCGAAAGCCCCCGAAACCAAGGACAATCTAATTAGTCTGAATGACTGTTTAAGAAATCTTGTTCCTCACCCTCCAGACAAACCTGTCTTGTTTCCACCTGTCCTTCAACATGCTGTCCCAGGGAGTGATAGAACCAGATCTGAAGTAGTTACTTCATTTGTTCTGCAACCTGTGGGTATTGGATCCGACCTTGGATCCGAGCCGGCAGCTTCACTAGCTAAAAGATCCGAGCTCCTAGCTCCTCCCCTTCCCATAATCCCCTGCTGCCTACTGTATTACCTCAGATTGAGTTTGCCACGGCTGAAGCAGCTACTTGTGAAGAGCTCCTTAGGCTTGGTGAGATTGTTACCTTTTTTCTCTCTGAGTAAATATCTTTAAATTAAATTTTTTAGTTAGAGTATTAGAACCCTTTTTCTGTAGTAGTTTTTAGTTGTTAGCGTCGCGTGTTGTTCCCCTCCCCCCTTAGTGTTTGGGTGTGTGTATTGTAAAAGATGGCTGAAGGGCCCAAGGCCGTTTTTTCTAAGTGCTCTGAGTGTGGCCATAAGCTTTCCCCAGCTGATGGCCACACTCAGTGCGTTTTGTGCCTGGGAGTGGCCCATTTATCAACGGCTTGCCAAATTTGTGCAGCCTTTAATCCCTGGGCAATTAGGGACAGGAAGAACAAGCTGATCTTGGCGGGCTTACTTCCCCGGGACAGGAAGAACAAGCTGATCCTGGCGGGCTTACTTCCCCAGGACTCGGCTTCTTCTTCCTCCCCCTCGAAGGCTCAGGCTGCTTCCGTAGCCCTGGTGCCTTTAGCTCCCCCCCGCTCTGCGTGGGACTCAAACTGCCTCTGCTATGCAGGGTTCGGGGGACTCTAGTGCTTCTGTCTCTGAAGAAAAGAGACATAAGGAGAAAGACAAGCACAGGTCTCATAAAAGGCGGGCTGAGGCTCACCCATCAGCCCCCCCATCGAAAGTTGTTAGCTCTCCCTCGAGGGTCTCCGGATCCTCCCCCTCTCGGCTCCGTTCGCCTCGGTTCTCGCCGGAGGAGGAGTACCGGTCTCCTTCGAGGTCGTCGAGGCGGCCCTCCCGGCCCACCTCGACGACTTCCTCTAGATCGACCAGGAGCCTTAGCGACGGGGACATGGATCGGATGATGCGTCGATTCCTGCAGACCCAAATGCAGATGGGGGGTGCTCTTGCCCCCCCCCCCTCAGGGGGGGAGGGCAGTCCCTCTCTTTGCTCCGATCACTCCTTCTCCGACCCGCTTTAGGGTTTTGGAGTCATCGGATCCGGGCCCTTTCGAAGCCAGGGTTTCGTCGGCGCCGATAGCTCCGGTATCTTCGATGCCGACCGTACCCTCCAGCGTGTTGGATCCTAGCTCTCGGGGCCGAGGGCCGAGCATCGGTTCCATGGCGATTGGTGTGCTCCGGCGCAGAGTCGGTCGGAGCACACTTCTCTCTCGGATCCGACCGCTTCGGCTCCGACGCCGATCCCTGCTTCGGAGCCGAGGAGACTACTTTCGGAGCCTGGGGAAAGTAGTTCTCCTTCGGCTTTTGAGGTAGTGGAGAGGGTGCTGTCGAGGTCTTCCAGATCCCCAGTCTGGGCCTCGGATCCTCCCTCTCCACCTATGCATGTGGGTCTATCCTCCTTCATCCATCCTATGGGACAGCCTGCTCAAACCCTCCAGTTAGTTCCCTTAGAGGAACAGGACCCCGTGGGCGAGCCCTCCTCCGACAGTCCCACCGAGGAGGTGCCTCGCAAACGGCAGTGTAAAAGGAGGCACCTGGACTCCCCCGAGTCCCTCACCACAGACACGGATTTGGATGAAGGGGAAGGTTCCCCAAGGTCACCCCCGAGGATGTCTCCTTTGGAGACATCATTGAAATGTTGTGTATTAGAGGGGGGTGGTCTGCCCAAAAACCTTCCTCAGACGAATCGGTGTTCCTGGAGGCGTTTGAGGCAGGCCCGTGTACCTCCTGGGTGTCCCCCCCGGCTGACCCCCTGGTGCACTTAATCATTACCAGGGCGTGGAAAGAGCCCAACACAGTGGAGCCAATCCCCAGATATCCCGACAAAGTTCTTAGCCCCCCCCGCAGATAGGCAGTCCTGGGCTAAGGGGTCCCCTGTTGATGCCATGTTGGTGGCAGCCGCCACGAAGAAGGAACTCACAGAGGAGAGTTCCTCGGTCCATCCTCTGGATAAGGAATCTCGGGCGATGGACCGCATTGGGAAGCGGATGTTTGCTTCAGCAAACTTCTCCATAAGGGCGCTGAACTATATGGCACACATTATCAAGTTACAGCGAGACTTAATTAAGGAATATGGTGCAGCCCCCCAGAGTCCATGACGGTCACGGATAAAAGCACATTTGCAACTCGTATGGCCACTCTAAAGTCCATCTCTAACACGTCCATGCGGCTACTCTCTCATGCTACGGAGGGAGCCGCTAGGGCTAGCGGAGCCGGGGTAGTCTTGCGGTGTCACGCCTTGCTCCGCCTTTGCGATTTCGCGGAACCCTTCAAGGCATCCTTCGTGAATGTGCCCTTTGACAGATCTTCACTTTTTGGCAAGACCGTACGCGAGATGCTGGCCCAAAGCGAGAAGGATGGGAAGACGCTGTCTGCCGTCGGGGTCCGCTTCTCGAATCCCCAACGATCCTTTTCAAGGAATCAGAGGGGACAAAAGAAGTTGTGGTTCCGCAGGTCTCAGCAGTCCCATCTGGCTTCGGACCCCTTGTCCTCTAGAGGCAGAGGAGGACAAGGTGGACGCCGGCCCAGAGGCAGTGGGGGGCCGTGTAACTTCGGGTCTAGGGAACCTTTCTCGGTCAGGCCTGCGCAACAGCCCTGAGGGCTTACCCCTATTCCACTGAGCAGAATTTGCAGGGACTCCCTCCTTTGGTGGCTTCACTCGCGGGAGCTGTGAGAAGGGAGACCCTTTGTATTTCCCCCACCCCAAGCCACGTTGACCACGGATGCTTCTCGCCTCGGGTGGGGGCATTGTTCAGGCAGAACCGTCCAAGGCACGTGGACCCCCATAGAGGCCGCTTTGCAAATCAATGTCCTAGAGATGAGGGCGGTGCTTTTGGCGTTGCAAGCTCTCCACGACCTTCTCCCTCTAGGGACTATTGCGATCCAGACAGACAACATGGCGGTAGTCTGGTACATAAACAAACAGGGGGGAACCAGGTCTTATCCCCTCTGCCGAGAGGCTATGAGAGTGTGGGAATGGGTGATATCCACCAACCGCTTCCTGGTAGCAACGCACATTCCGGGTCGGTCCAACATATTGGCGGACAAACTGAGTCGGGTGATTCTCACCCCGCACGAGTGGTCTCTCATTCCTTCAGTTGCGAAGCAGATCTTCCGCTCATGGGGTTGGCCTCGCTGCGATCTTTTTGCCTCTCCGTCAAGCACAAAGTGCAGCGAGTACTTCGCAATACTTCCCCCTTCAGGGGAGCCCCCGAGAGGTGCTCTGGTGCATGCTTGGCCACCCGGTCTCCTTTATGCTTATCCCCCCTCTCGCTTATGATGAAGTTCATTCAGAAAGCACGTCGGTTGGGGAGCAAAGTTATCCTCATAGCCCCATTCTGGCCTCGTCAGATGTGGTTCCCTTATCTGCGGTCTCACAGTATAGTTCCTCCATGGATCCTGGATCCCATTCCAGATTTGATTTCACATCCTGCGGGATGCCAAACCCTGAACCTGCTAAACCCCAAGATGACTGCTTGGTTGATCCAGTTCCTCTGATGGCTAGGTCTCCCGGTATCTCATCACCAGTGAAGGCCATTCTGGTGGCGGCCCATAAGCCTGCCACCATAAAAATTTACAATAGTAAATGGAAACATTTTTCCATCTGGGTCGAAGGCAAGGGCCTGAATCCTTTTACAGTCCCTATTCCAACGATTCTGGATTTTTTGTCGCGAACGCTTCCACTGTTAAGGTACAACTAGCAGCCATTTCCCATTTTCACATGGGAGATGGACTGGGATCTGTAGCATCTTCAAAGATATGCAAAACCTTCTTGAGGGGCATTTTTCTTTTGAAACCACCAGTGAAATCGGTGGTTCCTCCATGGGACTTAACTTTAGTCTTACAAGCTTTGACAAGTCCACCTTTTGAGCCTGCCACCTCGGTTCCGTTAAAATTCATGTCTTGGAAAACAGCCTTTTTAGTGGCTATTACGTCAGCCAGGAGGGTTTCAGAACTCCAAGCCCTGTGCATGAAACCCCCCTACCTCATTTTTCACAAGGATAGAGTGTCTCTCAGGATTAACCCGTATTTCCTACCAAAGGTGGCTTCAGAGTCAAATATTAACCAATCAATCAATTTACCGGTATTCTTCCCAAATTTTCAGAACAAAGGGGAGTACACATTGCACAAACTGGATGTACACAGGCAACTACTTTTCAACCTGCACAGGACTAAAGATTTTCGCAAGTCTGATCAGTTGTTTGTGTCTTTCGCCAAATCAGCTATGGGAAAGGCAATTTCTAAAGTAACCCTAGCTAATTGGATTTCTCAGTGCATAATCCACGGGTATACGTCCTCAGGTAAACCAGTTCCTATGGGAATTCACGCTCATTCAACCCGATCCATTGCTACATCAGCAGCTTTCTGGTCCAGGGTTCCTCTGGACGACATATGTTCAGCAGCTACTTGGTCCTCTTCTCATACGTTCATTTCCCATTATAAATTGGATATGATTTAGAGGAGTAGGGCTTCCTTTGCCTCCGCGGTGCTTCGGAATATCCTTCCGTAAGGCCACCCAGGGTTATTTTTATAGGTAGCTGGGGACTCTGTCCCACAGGTTGCAGAACAAATGAAGTAACTACTTCAGATAAAGAAGTTATGTACTCACCATAACGTTCCATCTGCGTAGGTACTTCATTTGTCTGCAACCGACCCCCCCCCCTCCATGCCCCCTAACCATATCATGATACCTGGTCACCTGAAAAGTGTTATTTTTCATGAGGTTAGGCAATACTTGCTCCTCTGTCGAAGGCGTGAATTTTTGGACTGAACAAACTCGATCTGAAGTAATACAGTAGGAAGCAGGGGGTTATGGGCAGGGGGAGAAGCTAGGAGCTCGGATCTTTTAGCTAGTGAAGCTGCTGGCTCGGATCCGATACCCACAGGTTGCAGACAAATGAAGTACCTACTCAGATGGAATGTTATGGTGAGTACATAACTTCTTTTTTCTCATTTTCAGGCGAGAAAGTGGTTTTATTCAGTGGTGTTTTAGTTGGCAAAGAAAGAAAATGCTTGAAGACCATTTCTTTATCTTTCTTTCCTAAGCATGTTTGTGATAGCTTCTAAATTCCAAATGATGTAATTTTAAATTGTATTACCTCTTCTTCATTTAAGTTTCCTTGTAACATTAGATGTTAAGTTGTCAATCTCGCCTTCATTCTTGCTGGATGGGTTCGGAGCCGATCCTCCGCTCCGACTCGGCACTTGCTAAGCTCGAGAGCTAATTTTACCAGCTCGAGGCAACCCTATATCCCATGATGCAAGGCGGAGATTACCCAGATCTCGTCTTCCGCTTCGCTAACGAAGTGCCTTCTTTTACCAGCTCTAGGTAAGTGAACAGTTTTTGAGACTTTTCGTCTACCCCCCTTTAAATTTATATATATATATTTGTGTTTTGTTAACTAACGACTTACTTTAGCCCTATTCCCGTCAGTGTTCCCTTTTTTTTCGAGTAAATTATTCCCTTTTCCCTAGTTAGGCTTTAGGCCTCCCCTCCCTAAATTTTTTCCTGTCAGGGATTGTTTGTGTATGACTGTGTGTTATCCCTGTTTATTTTAAATTGTTGGACTGAGTGTTTTTGTGTGTGCGTGTTACTATTGTGTTTCCTCGACACAGTTATGTCGAAGGACACTAAGGTCTCAGGCTTCAAGAAGTGTGACTCGTGCTGTCAGAAGTTGCCTCTGACAGACGGTCACACTTCTTGTGTTTATTGCCTGGGACCTTCGCACCTGCAGGACTCTTGTGCTATCTGTCATGCTTTCAGCCCAAGAGTCCTGCAGGAGCGAAAAAATAAGCTGATATTAAGGGGCTTATTAAAGCCCTAGAGCTCCCCGACTAAGTCGGTGCCGGGGAAGCCCTCGAAACCTGTTAAGCCTTCGGCTCAGACTTCCAAGCCATCGGCTTCAGGTTCATCCTCACCAGGTTCGAGATCGGCTCCGGCCGGAGCCGATCCTTCCACCTTACCAGTCTCCGTATCGGCTCCATCCGGCGCCGATACTGTCAAATCCAGACACTCAGTGTCGGCTCCGGCTGGAGCCGACGTATCTTCGGCTCCGATGGCTCCATTGATCTCAAAAAAGAGATCTCGATCTCCTTCAGTGGAATCTATACATTCGGCTCCGAGATCACCCTTGCTCTCGGAGCGGAGCCATCGGAGCCGTTCTTCTCGGTCATCCAGGCTATCTGATCACGACCTCGAGAGAGTGGTGAGTAGACTATTAAAGTCTCAGGCATTGGCCTGAATACTCCATAGCCTATCTCAACAGACGGTAGCTATTTCACATCCACCAAACATTCCTCCTTCGACTCTCTTACAGAGCTCGGACCCGGAGCTCCTCGGAACCGGCACCGTTGTGACTTCGGAGCTGATACCACCCCTTTCGGCTCCGTCGTCCTCGGCTCCGATTTCCTCCTTGAGACCTTCATTGGAGGGATCTGGGCGTCTGGTCTCTCTCGTCGGCTCCGAGGGGGCGAGTGGCATTGGACCCTTGTCCGACCCCGTTCTCCCTCTCGGAGCCTCGGCGTTGGTGAGCTCGGCCCCGACATCTGCCTCGGAGCCTTCCCTCTCGGTGAGGCCTGGGGTTCCTATCTCTTCGGAGCGGGAACTTTCTGGTCTCTCTGACGGGGGAGCCTTCGAGATGATGAGGAATGTACTAGCCCCTGGGCTTAGTCAACGGACAGTTCCCTCAGCTCCTCCCACTACAGTGCCTGCTGACGTCTCTTCCCACTCTCTTGCTCCCGGACCCAGAGATCCAACGCTTCAGGTTTCCCCATTGGGAATATCTTCCTCTTCCGAGGCTTCTCCTGATCCGTCAGGGGAACCCCCGCGTAAGAGGACATGTAAGAGGAAACATCTAGACTCCCCTGAGTCTACTACATCAGATACTGACTTGGATGAGTCGGAGGGATCCACAAGGTCCTCCTGTGAGGATGTCTCATTTTCAGACATCCTTGAAATCCTTAAGCAGAGGGGGAACTGGCCCTCCCTTAATCCTTCCGAGGACGAGTCAGTATACCTAGAGGCGTTCGGATCTCGACCCTCCACCTCCTGGGTGTCTCCGCCTTTCGACCCTCTCATGGAGGTAGTGGCTCGGAAGGCGTGGATGGCTCAGTTCGTGGAACCTATCCCTAGGAGACCTTCAAAATTTATTACGCCCCACAAGATAGACAATATTTAACAAAGGGTGTCCCAGTTGATGCCATGGTGGTGGCTGCTGCCACCAAGAAGGAATTAGCTGATCCTTCAGTACCTGTCCATCCTCCTAACAAGGATTCTAGGACTATGGACAGGTACGGTGAGCGGATTTTTTCTTCAGCGACTTTTGCCATGAGATCGCTGAACTACTTATGCCACTTCACCCGCCTTCAAAGAGATGTTCTTAAAGAGTTGGGAGAAGTTTTACAGGATCCGTCAGCTGCTGGGTCTCAGGATAAGATTAGCTCACAGCTAGGAATCCTTAACTCCATTGCTAACTCCTCCATGCGGCTCATTTCTTATGCAGCCGATGGAGCGAGTAGGGCCGCAGGCACAGGAGTGGCTTTAAGGCATCAGTCCTGGATGCGGCTTTGTAATTTTGCAGACCCCTTCAAAGCGTCTTTCACAAACTTCCCCTTTGATGGCTCGACCTTGTTCGGACCTCAAGTGAAAGACACTTTGACTAGATGCGAACAAGATGGCAAGACTCTTTCTGCCGTAGGAGTCCGTTTCTCCACCCCTTCTAGACCTTACCCCAAAGGACAGAAGGGAGGGAAAATGTGGTTCCGCAAATCTCAAGGAGTCACGCCTGGACGAAGTCAGTTTACCCCCAGAGGCAGAGGGGGTAACAATAATAGACGCCACCCTAGGGGCAGAGGAGGTCCGCAGAATCAAGGTAGCAGAGAGCCTCTTTCTGACAAACCCTTCCAGCATCCCTGAGATGTTGCCCGATTGTCCGCCTTCGGAGGCAGTCGGGGGAAAATTATCGCTGTACCCAATAGCCTGGCTTTCCCTTTCTCAAGACAAATGGGTAGTCAATTATATCCGAGGGTTACAAAATTCCCCTTATTCAAACCCCAATTCAACAAAAGGGAACCCTTCCAGACGTTCCACCCGGTCTAAGGGAACTAGCAGTACTAGAAATATCAAAACTGCTAGTAAAAAGAGCCATCCAGCCAGTCCCAGCGGACCAAATAGGATCCGGAATCTACTCAAGGTTCTTTTTAGTTCCAAAAAAGACAGGGGACTGGAGACCAATATTAGATCTGAGCAAACTCAACAAGTTTGTAAAGAAATCAAGATTTCGGATGGTCACGCTTCAGTCCATTCTGCCCTTTCTGGGCAAGGACAATTGGATGTGCTCAATAGATCTTCAGGATGCGTACTATCACATAAAAATTCACAGACGCTCCAGAAGATTTCTCCGCTTTTGGCTGGGGACCAGTCACTTCCAATTCAGAGCCCTGCCCTTTGGACTCACTACAGCCCCCAGAGTGTTCACCAAATGCATGGCAGTGGTTACGGCTCACCTGAGACGTCAAGGATTCCAGGTGTTTCCATATCTAGACGACTGGCTCCTCACTGCCACCACCAGGCATCAGCTTCTCCAAGCCAGAAATTACACCATTCACACTTGCAGAGGGCTAGGAATTTCTGTAAATTTCGAAAAATCTGCCTTGTCGCCTTGTCAATCTATTACTTTTATAGGCGCAAGATTGGACACCGTACAACTTTCAGCAAGGTTAACAGACCAAAGGATCTTGGACATTCAAAGACACGTCCAGGTGATTCTTTTCAGCAACAAAATTCAGGCCAGATTTGCTCTGAAGGTACTGGGTCTTATGGCGGCCGCCATAACACTTCTTCCCCTCACCCGCTTTTACATGCGTCTTCTACAATGGATGCTATTCACCCAATGGTCTTTTCAACAACTTCCCATGCGTCACGAGATCATAGTAACTCCAACTTGCAAAAGACATCTGACTTGGTGGATATCGTCCCCTCAAATCCATCAAGTAAGACCATTTGTTCCTCTTGCCCCAGTTGCCACGGTTACATCGGACGCCTCCCTGATCGGATGGGGGGGGCATTATCAGGGCAGAATGGTCCATGGCACTTGGCAACCTTTCGAGTACCATCTGCACATAAATGTTCTGGAGATGAGAGCAGTGCTTTTAACGTTGCAAGCCCTCAACGACTCTCTTCCCCTGGGAACTATTGCAGTCCAAACGGACAATATGTCCGTAGTGTGGTATATAAACAAACAGGGCGGAACCAAGTCCTATCCACTGTGTCGAGAGGCTCTCAGACTTTGGCAATGGGCAATCTCCTCTCACCGGTTTCTGATAGCAACGCATATCCCCCGGAAATCCAACATCATAGCGGACAGATTGAGCAGAGCTATTCTCATGCCTCACGAGTGGTCTCTCAAACAGTCAGTGACAGAAGAGATTTTTCAGACGTGGGGCCTTCCTTGCTGCGACCTTTTCGCTACACCTCAAAAGAGCAAATGCCCAGACTTCTTCTCTCTCTTCCCCCTTCCAGGCCATCCCCCCAGAGACGCTCTAACCCAAGATTGGCCCCGGGGACTTCTTTATGCCTTTCCCCCTTTTCCGCTGATACCTCAGCGAATTCAGAAAGCAACCGCCTTGAGAGCCAAGTTGATTCTCATTGCCCCTTATTGGCCTCGACAGATATGGTTTCCGTTCCTACATCATTACCTCTTGGTACAGCCATGGCATCTGGACTCGGTTCCAGATCTTCTGATCCACCAGTCTGGTCAACTGCACCAATCCATACCTTCTCTCAAACTCACTGCTTGGTTGCTCCACTTCCATCCTTAGCCAGGCTTCCTATGATTTCTAATCCTGTACGGGATATCATAGTAGCTTCCCTAAAATCTTCTACCAGAAAGATCTACACTAGTAAATGGCGACGTTTCTCTTTCTGGGCAAAAGCTAGGAACATAGACCCCTATACTGCTCCAATTCATTCGGTATTGGACTTCCTAGCTGACATTTTTCATTCAGGATCCTCTTCTTCCACAGTGAAAGTTCAACTGGCAGCCATTTCAAATTTTCATATAGGCTTTTGGACCACAACATTATGTCACATAAACTTTGCAAGGCATTCCTTCGAGGTATCTTTTTATTGAAACCTCCGATTAGAGACCCCCCACCACAGTGGGATCTAAATTTAATTTTAACATCCTTGATTCCCCCGTTCGAACCTGCAGCTGCCTGTTCTTTGAAATTGCTTTCTTGGAAGACACTTTTTCTAGTTGCCATTACTTCTGCCAGGAGAGTATCTGAGCTTCATGCTCTCTGTATTCGCCCTCCCTATCTAATATTCCACAAAGACAGGGTATCTCTAAGGACTAATCCGTCTTTCTTACCAAAGGTGGCATCGCAGACTAACCTAAATCAATCCATTGATCTTCCAGTATTTTTCCCGAATTATTCTGATAGAGCGGAACAAAAGTTACATTATCTCGATGTTCACGGCCAGCTCAGATATTATCTGGACAAGACTAAAATTTTTAGGAAATCTGATCAACTATTTCTATCCTATGCAGAGAACAGGAAAGGCCTTCCAGTTTCTAAGGTAACTTTATCTAGGTGGCTGTCTTCTGTGATCACTTACATTTATCAGCTCAGAGGCAAAGAGTTGATTTCTAACCCAAAAGCCCATTCTGCCAGAGCTCTAGCTACATCTACAGCTTTTCAAGCTAGACTTCCAATAGACACTATTTGTGCAGCAGCCACATGGGCCTCTCCTCATACCTTTGTTTCACATTACAAATTAGATTTGGTCTCCAGAGTCAGAGCGAATTTTGGTTCCACCGTTCTCAAGAGTCTGTTCCATTGAGCCACCCAGGATAGAGGTGCTAGGGACGCGGTCCCATCCAGCAGAAAGGCGAGATTGACAACTTAACATTTAGAAGTTATGTACCTACCATAACGTTCCATGTTAGTTGTCTTCTCTCGCCTTCTTTCTTGCGTCCTGCCCTCCATCCCCCTAGCCTGGTCAGACCGGGAAGATTATGCATCTTCTATTAAGAGGTTATTACCTTTTTCTAGCTGTTCAACTCCTAGTGTCACTAGATTACGTTGATCCTTTCTAGAGGGTTATGATGTTATTTAGTATTGTTATTTTCTTCCTCCTCTTCAGTTGGAAGAAAATACTGCTATTTCTTTAGCTACCAAACGAGATCTGGGTAATCTCCGCCTTGCATCATGGGATATAGGGTTGCCTTGAGCTGGTAAAATTAGCTCTCGAGCTTAGCAAGTGCCGAGTCGGAGCCGAGGATCGGCTCCGAACCCATCCAGCAAGAAAGAAGGCGAGAGAAGACAACTAACATGGAACGTTATGGTAGGTACATAACTTCTAAATTTACAAGATGCTTACTGTCACATTCCTATTCATCCAGACTACAGGTGTTTCTTAAGGTTTTATGTGTCTGGATCAGATCAGTAGTTCTGTGCCTTACCCTTTGGACTATCCACTGCACCGAGAGTGTTCACAAAGTGTTTGTCTCCAGATCTGAAGTAGTTAACTTCATTTGATCAGCAACCTGTGGGTATTGGATCCGACCTGGATCCGAGCCGGCAGCTTTCCAAGCTAAAGATCCGAGCTCCAAGCTCCTCCTCCCTACCCATAATACCCTGCTACCTCCTTCCAGTCCTCAGATCTCGTTTGCTGCGGCTTTAACAAGCACGAGTTACGAGCTCCTGGTGGTTAGGTAGTGAGTATTGGATAAATTCTTGACATTTTGAAAAATTTTGAGAAGTGTGTGTTTGTGATTGTTTAAACCCATTAGCCTAGCTTAGTTTTAGTATATTCCCCCTTCCTTCTTATCTAAAATGGCTTCCGAGGCGAACATCAATCAGTCCATTAATCTACCAGTTTTCTTCCCTAAGTATCAGAATAAAGGGGAATACAAACTTCATTTGTTAGATGTTTATAGACAATTGCACTTTTACCTGACCAGAACAGCTGCCTTTCGCAAGTCAGAGCATCTCTTTGTTTCCTTTGTGAAGCCCTTCTTGGGTAAGCCAGTGTCGAAGGTGACCATTGAACTTGAAGCTAGATGGATTTCTCACTGCATTTTGCTCACATACAAGATATCTGGTCTGCCAGAGCCCTTAGGGGTTCATGCTCATTCTACCTGTTCTGTGGCTATTTCTGCTGCGTTCTGGTCAAGAGTTCCCTTGGATGACATTTGTTCTGCGGCTACTTGGGCTTCCTCTCATACCTTTGTCTCTCATTATAAATTGGATTTAATATCCAGAGGAAGGGCAGCTTTTGGCTCTGCAGTGCTCCGGAATATCCTTCCTTGAGGACCTCCCAAGTTTTTGGTAGCTGGGGACTCTGTCCCACAGGTTGCTGATCAAATGAAGTTAACTACTTCAGGTAAAGAAGTTATGTACTCACCATAACGTTCCATCTGAGTAGGTAACTTCATTTGTCAGCAGTCGACCCCCCCCTCCTTCCCCCTAACCTGGTTCTTTGGTTATCTGAATCCTAGAATGATTTCAGCTTTTGGTATTCATTAGGGTAGGATGTTTCAGGTTGTTGTTTTGTCTTGGTGAAATTATATAATTGGGCAAATGTGATCTGAGGACTGGAAGGAGGTAGCAGGGTGTTATGGGTAAGGGGGAGGAGCTTGGAGCTCGGATCTTTAACTTGGAAAGCTGCCGGCTTGGATCCAGGTCAGATCCGATACCCACAGGTTGCTGACAAATGAAGTTACCTACTCAGATGGAACGTTATGGTGAGTACATAACTTCTTTTTATAGCTCATTGCCAGCTACAGGGTATCCACATTTTTTTCCACATGTAGATTATTTGCTTACCTTTAGAGTGTCTTTTTCAAAGTGTCAGAAATCTTTCTCTTCAGTGAGAGATCTCTAACACAGCATGGGATTCCAAGAGAAGATTCAAGTCTTGCTTGACGCCTCATGCGACTTTGTTTCTGGGACTCCAACTAGACACCCCAGTTCAAATAGACCTATATCTAGATCTATTTCTAGGGTTTTCCCTTAGACGTCAGTCACTGCAAGGGAAAATATGAGGATTTTGTGCCTCATGGCTTGTGTGATTCTCATGATAGTCGTGGCTAGACTACACATGAGAAAAATGCAGTTGTATCTGGTGTCTTTGGTCCCAACACTTTTCAGATCTCAGTGCTGGTGTTTCTCAGAAGGGAAATCACTTTGTGGAGACAGCAGATATCCCTTAATCCAGGTCTACCTTTCTCCCTCCCTGTTCCATAGCAGTCAATCACCACTTACTCCTCGGACTTTGCTTGGGGAACTGTTTTAGATGGGATAAAGCTGCAAGGTGTGTGGAATATCCACTACTAATGGAAGCACATTAATATAAAAAGGTTGCTTGCCCAGATCAAGGCACTTAACTTTCTGAATCATCTTTGGTTTCCGTGACCTTTTCATGTTGTTGCAGGCAATACTTCAGTCATGTGGCACCTCAACAAGCAAGAGGGAATCAGGCATACCCATTCTGTTTTCTAGCCATGTCAGCTTGGGATATAGCTTCACAGCACAATCTCACTCTGCAGGCATCCTACTTTCTGTCAGAGCAAAATTGTTTGGCAGACAAGCTGAGCAGGACAAGAGCATACCCCCGCGAATGGGTAACAGATCAGTGGTCTTCCAAGAGTTGATCTATCTGTGGGAGTTCCTCAAGTAGGCCTCTTTACCTCTTTACCTCCTCTATGAACAGTCATCTGGCAGGATTCTGCTCCTTGACTCCATGCAAGAAATCCTGTAAGACAGATGCTTTTTCTTTTCCTTTGAGAGGAATGTATCTATATGCTTTTCTACCCTTTCCACTAATATCCAATGCATTTCTTAAGATTCATAGGTTCATAGGTGCGTACTAGGCTAATGGCGCTGAAACCTTTACAAGCCTAGCCCATAGAAGTGCCCTGGCATCTTGCCGCCTGACATTAGTTCCCAGTACCTCTATGAAGTAGAGCCACTGGAGTGATCCCCAGGGTGAACTTTCTATTTCCCATCCACTCATCAAGATTTCTCTTGAAGAGGGCCAGTGAAGTGCTCTGCTTGACATGTATGGGAAGTCTATTCCAGAGCATGGGCAGTCTCTGGGTTATGAATTTGTCCCTCCAGCATGTTCTGTTCAGATTCAGAAAGAATCCCCGAAGATCATTGTTGTGACTCCCTTCTTGTACATGCAACTCTAGGCCCCTTCTTTAGGAAATGGCCAGGCGCAATTACCACAAGCTTCCTCAGAGAGTGGATTTACTCATACAAGAACAGGGGCATTTTTGTTTAAACACCTTTATTGAATCATTACTTGTGACATAGGCACATTTACATTTATATATAAGTAATCAAACTTTATTAACAAGTTAAAATTAACAAATATTATGCTTCACATATATTGCTATATATCATATAACCTAAGGAGCATTACATAAGTTATTCATTTCCTGCCCCTTGTTTTTCAAACAAGAAGCATCTTTATTAAACCATCACTTACAACATAAGCAATCATATATGTATATAAATGAAAACAAACCACACCGACACAATCCTAGTTGAAAGCCTTTTACATCACAAGCCATATTGGCAGACTCCTAGTTGCAAACATTATACATCACTTATCTACCCATTCATTTTCAGTCAGACATTATAAAGCTCATTTATGTCTTGCCTTCTTTTAAACCTCATTCCTCCCCTCTGTTTATTGTTCCAAGAATTTTTATTTTTCCTATGTAGTTTGCTCCTACCTTTATCTAAAGGTCTGAGTTCCAGTTGTTTTATCTTTATTACTATATTCAGTACTTCTAGTATAGTTGGTTTAGATTTTGATTTCCATTTTCCAGTAGTAGATTTTTTGGGGTCTTTATTGGATCACCAAATGCTTAAGTAAGCGAACAGTGATTAATCGACCCCATGTAAGGGAAAACTTACAAAACCGAATTGTCTGAACAGCGATGTTCCAAAAAAAAAAAAAAAAAAAAAAAAAAAAGTGTAAGCACATTAAAACATGAGATTAAGTGGGGGGCTGTGCCCCCCACACACCCCTACTTAAATATACCAACTCCGAGACCGCACTACAGAGCCGAAAACGGCAAAGTACCTAAGCGGCCAAGCAAATTCTTCCTAGGGAAAGAATTCGCTTACATGCCACTTCGATATATTGCAGTTTCGGTTTTGTCAGTTCGACCAAGACGCATTTGAAATCATGCGACTTCGGTCAGCTGATAGGAACCCGATTTTTTGGCAACCACCATAATTAGAGCAAAAATACACAGAGCCAGCAAACAGTGTCCAAAGTAATGTAATGAATATTAGGTCATTACAGACATTTTGTACATATTTCATTGACCCCTATATGTGCTCTTTCTTTTTGAGTGGTTGAATTTTATTTTTTACCTTTCAAGCCTGAAACAGTTTATTTGGTATATAGTTTTGTACAATAATCAGCTTGCTGTTTGGTGGATACTCTGTGTCATTTCAATAGTATTGACCATCTCTAAGTATTTATTTGAGGGGCCACAGCCGGTTACATTTTTTTACCATTTGGGCTGTAATTGTCCCCTTCATTTGAACTGACTCAGTACAACATCTGTTGTGGACTGATATTGTCAGTTACTGTTTACAGATATGGATTTGACTTCCTTCATATCAGGTTTATCCGCTGACAGGGAGGACCTGAGGATATTTGGTCTTGGTCACAATTTATCTGACACAACTCCGATTATGGATCAGACCAATTCTGAAACCAAATGCACAGTAGCATTTCAGAATCTATTTGGTCATCTTAAAATATTACGATCCAACATCTGGCATTCGAAATTATTTAAGGCATATTTGGCAAAGGGTATCACTCCCAGAGGGTTGAGAATACGGATTCAACCCTTGGTCTCTAATCCAGACCAAGAACTCATGGACCAGTGGTCCGCCATTCAGCAGCAAGCCTCTATTTCTTTTGTTGAAACCTTATCAAAATTTCACGACAGGATCATTGATTCTGAGATCCAAACTGTTTCAAGGCTTGTGGGGGAACTTAAACCTTTTGAAGGGGAAACATTTTTTCACACACAGTTAAATAAAGTTGCTAATGATCTGAAAATTTTAGAGGAACAATTACGGACCAGGAAGTTGAAAAAATTCCAGAGGGATGAAGGGGATTACCTTAGTAATAATCCGTTTGCAACTAACACCAAACAGGTTAGATTCACCCCTAGGGCTCAGAGAACCCCCAAGTGGAAAAGACCTCGGTCCATTTTGAAAAAAACAGGCAACCAACCGGTCTCTTCTACTGAAGAATTTTCATCTGGTACAGATTGTGAACTTCACAGCATATCCAGGTCACCTTCCCCGAAACGCAATCCAAACATTGTCCCTTTAGGTCCAAAATCAAACGAGGGGGCAGAAAACACAGGAAGAATTACCAACATAGACAGTTTATTGAAAATGGTCATGGAGAATTAGATGTTTCATTTAATAACAATGTGCTCAATTTATCTGATTTTGTATTATCTCCAACACATCTGTCGGTTCTTAATAAAGGGTTGTCTTTTGTGCCAGGCTTCATGGTTTCTGAGGATTTTTTGGCTCAGGATGTTGCCTCTTTCTGCAGGATTTTGAACTTAAGGTTATTTTTTGGGGATTCTGGGCATGATATGGATGAACGATTCATATACCACAAATCCTCCTTTGTTCCACCTATGCATCCATTGGTACAACAGTTTCAAAAAAATGTTCTTAATGATCTTCATTTTTTTGGTTCTGATATCCCACTCAAATCCAATAATATTTCCCAAGCTGAACGGGTAGCCATACTTGAACTACAGAATAACAATAACATTGTCATTATTTCTGCCGACAAGGGGGGTGCAGTTGTGGTCTTAAACTGGTGTGCTTACAACGAAGAGGCTAACAGACAGTTGTCCGATCCCAAATATTATTCCTTGATGGGGATTGATCCCACACCGAGGTTCCAAACACAAATAGAGGAATTTATACATTGGGCCAGGGATGAATGTATCATAACCCATGACATTGCACAACAACTTATTGTCAAGGACTCCTCTACGCAATACATATATTTTCTGCCAAAGATTCATAAGGATCCATTATCCCCTCCAGGTAGACCAATTGTCTCTGGGAGGGGCTACATTACAGAACCTCTCTCATTGTTCCTTACTAAACATCTCAAACCATTACTGGGCATGATCAGATCTAGACTACATGACACCACCAGTTTCCTTCAGATTGTTTCTGATAGCCAACTTGAGGATGATTGGTTATTGTGCACTCTAGATGTTTGCGCTTTATACACCAACATTCCACATGAATCTGGACTTGAGGATCTGGCTTTTTGGCTGGATAAGGCCGACTTATATTCACCCTCATTCAATTCCTTTTTAATAGAATCAGCTAGATTGGTCCTCACCAGTAATGTTTTTTCCTATTTGGATAAATGTTACTGGCAAGTCAAGGGTACAGCCATGGGGGCATCCTTTGCCCCCATTTACGCGGATCTTTTTATGGCTTTCGTGGAACAGCACATCATTTACGATTCCACAACCAACATATTTTTACCATATATAGACATCTGGAGACGCTACCTTGACGACTGCTGGTTGGTTTGGACGGGTGAAATACATTTATTACAGGAATTTCTTAAATACTTAAACAATAACATCTGGGGCCTGGCATTTACTGTTCAGTATGATTATCAACACATCACTTTTTTGGATGTTGCCGTGACCAAGTTAGCTGATAATACACTATCCACTGAGGTTTTTAGAAAACACCCTGAGTACAATACTATCCTCCACGCCTCAAGTTTTCATCCACCACATGTCACACGTAACATCCCTAAATCTCAATTCATCAGAACCAAGCGTATTTGCTCAAATGATTCTTCATACCAAACTCACAGGAAGGATCTCATTAATAGATTTAAAAATAGGGGATATGGGATGGGGTATGTTTTAGCTGCCAGTAATTCGGTTGAGTCCTATGACAGAGATAATTTGCTCAAATATAAAAGGCATGAACGGCACACAGATTCTATCTTAAGATTTACGACCACATATGCTAGGAATACTAATCATCTGATAAATAGTGTGCACAGACATTGGAACATTCTCCAATATGACCCAGATATCACCAGTTTCATACCAGATAAATGTCTTTTTTCCTTTCGGAAGGGCAAGAATCTGGGTTCTTTTTTCAATCATTTCAAACATGGGCACAGGCTTCAGGATGCTAACACCATTCAAACTACACTTACAGGGGAATCCCTGATAGGTTGCTATCCTTGTGGACACTGCATTAATTGCGATAAGATTAACAAGTCCAAACAATTTTCAAGCAGAAATTGCCCAGTAGTTTATGACTTGAGGTTTTTTGCAAACTGTAGCACTGACTGGGTTATTTATTTAGCCACCTGTCATTGTGGCTCATTTTATGTAGGACAAACATCTAGACCACTCAAAATCAGGATTTCGGAACATATCAGTAACATTAAGAACAAAAGGCCCAACAATGCTCTGTACAAACATCATTTAGAACATGCTTCTGCCAAATTTACTTTCACTATCATTGATAAAATAGTAGGCAGTAAGCAAAATAAAACTGGTTTACACTCCATTTTAAATACTAAAGAAAAAAAGTGGATAATCAAACTAGGGGGATTATTCCCACCTGGTCTTAATGAAAATCTCTGATTGAACTCAATTAATCAATAATGATTTTATATGTTTGGGTATATATACCTTTGTTCATTATTATGTATGTAACCAACACTGATGAAGGCTGTGGTTTCCTGCCGAAACCGGTTTGTTTTTTCTGTAATGACCTAATATTCATTACATTACTTTGGACACTGTTTGCTGGCTCTGTGTATTTTTGCTCTACATTGGATGGTTAGTGAGCCGTGCAATTGCCCTACTTGCTGTTGTATTTTTCTTTTGATGAACCACCATAATTAGACACAGCAAGGCCTTACCATGTGTAGGGAATTCTGATTCTTTATCATAGCGCAGAAAAATCATCTCTCTCATCACACCAATCTGCCCACTCAGTATCTCCGACAAGGCATCCCGCAGGAAATCCTTAAAGTCTGCCAACCCACGGCACTCCCAGAAAATATGTTCCCAGTTACCTCTTTCTTCCCCGTCAAACCTGCAACATTTGCTATCTACCTGAGAAATATTCTCTGGAGTCTACATGGGGTGTAAAAATATCTATGTAAACAAATAATAGGGGTTTCATACACCCCTACACCAGTCAGCATCATTTGGCTGCGTGGATGATGGGGTCTTAATTCGATTTAGGCACCTGTTTACTGACATGCAGCAGGTACTAATTGAAGCAAAAAAAGCCTGTTACTAGAAAATCATGTATTAACAAACAGAAAGGATTTTCTCGTTGGTGCCAAAGAACATGACCTGCACGTGTCTAGTTATTTCTGGTTTTACAGTATTTTTAGGAGTTAGTATCCTGTGGCCTTTCATACTCCTCTATGAAGGTTCATTTATCGTCCATTTCAACATGTCTGCCCATGGATCCTATTCTTTCAATGCATTCTTATGTCAAAGTGTTTTTGAAAGGGGTTTTGTATAAGAGGCCTCTAAAAAAAACACTGGCCCCTCCTTTTCATCTTAATGCTATGTTAGAGAAACTAACACTTTCTCCATTTGACTCAGCTAATCTTGCTGACTTGTGATTCTTAAAATGGAAAACAATTTTACTGAATGCTCTGGGTTCTGCAAGAAGGGTATCTGATTTACAAATGCTTGTGGTGAGTCAACCATATCTCATTTTTCACAGGGACAAGGTTCTTTCAAGACTAATCCCTTTTTATGCCTAAAGTGATATCCGAGTATAGCTTATGCCAAACCATCCACCTCCCCATTTTCTTTCTTGAACCCAAAAATGAGGGAGAAGGGATACTCCATACCTTCAATGTCTATAGACAACTCAGGTTCTGTCTTTACAGAACTAAATCTTTCAGATATTTAGATCAGTTTTTAATTTCTTGTAATGGTAAGAAAGGACATCCCTTGCCAAAACAGACTATTTCCAAATGATTGTCTCAAGCTATTACCTTTTGTTATATTCACCACAAGAAAACTATTCCAGGCATTGTCAAGGCCCACTCTTTCAGGGCCTTGGCTTCATGTATGGATTTTTGAAAAGAGTTGGATAATAAAAATATTCTAGAAGCTGCTATTTGGTCCTCTATACATACTTTAGAAAGCACTATATGCTTGATTCGTTCCTTAGGTCTAGATCAGGCTTTTCAAGGACCATTCTCCAGGAGCTCCTGAACTCTTCTCCTTCCACCTGCCAAATATAATATGCAAGGGCAATCTTCACATGTAGCTAAAGCTACTGCAGCTGTCATCAAATTATTAACATAGTACAGTTGTGTAAGTAAACTTACTGTAACAGTATATGTTTGAACGATCACTGCTGCAGTAGCCGCTCCCTTCCTCCATTCATCCCCTTTGTTTTTTTATGTGTTGTTTATGTCAAGGTGTGGTTATTTATTTTTTTATTCTTCAGCCTTATTTCTTTAAACAAAAAAAAATCCACTGAACAGGTAAAACGGGAACCACAAGGCAAATCAAACAAAACCCCTGAGATGGCTATGTTTGTAGCCTTCTTTCTTTGTTGGCAGGAAAGGTATGAAGAGTTTGGCACCCAAACTTGTTTTTTAATCAGCTCAGCTTGTGCTGCCAGAGAGTGTTTGGGATGTTGAAGGTGCCTGGAAGCATTGGAAGTTGGCTCTGTATTTATTATATGCTTGGAAGGATATTATCCATATAGCTAAGGCAAGTGCAGTGGTGATCATTTGAACATCTGCTGTTATGATAGGTTTACTTATACAACTATAGATGTTATGTAGTCCTATCTTACCGTAATTCTTGCTGGATGGGTTCGGAGCCGAGTGGCCAATACTAAAGCTTGAGAGCTTTTACTGGCTCGAGGCTAACCCCTATCCCATGGTGCCTCAAGGCAATTCCCCAGATCTCGTTTGCCGCAAAAGCTTCGAGGTTGTCTCCTTACTGGCTCGTTCGCTAAGTAGAAGATTTTTTGATAGATCTTGTATTTTTTCGTCCTTTTTTTTCACTTTCTTCTCTTAATAGTTATTAGCCTTTTCCTGTGTGATTGTTATTGAGTGCTTGTTCCCCTATTCCTCCCTTTAGGATTGTATGGCCCATTTTAGTTAGAGGGCCGTAGTTGCCCATTTAAATTAGAGGGCCGTAATTGCCCATTTAAATTAGAGGGTCTTTCCTCCCTGAGTGTTAGTCCTTTAAAAAAAAAAAGAAACTTTCTTCTTTTCATAACTTTACTGTTAGTCAGTATTGTTGTCATAGTTAGTGTTGGTGTTCTTGTAATTTGAAAGCATTGTTAGCATTGTTTTCTTGTCATCATGTCTAAAGAAAAAGACAGAGAACATAAGGAACACAGCCCCTCAGGGTTCAAAAAATGTGCTAAATGTTCACAGAAGATGCTATTGACTGACAGTTACACTAGCTGTGTGTACTGCCTAGGAGAACCCCACTTACAAGAACTCTGTACCTTTTGCTGTGCCTTCAGTACTAGAGTTCTTAATGAGAGGAAATTTAAGTTAATAGACAGGGGTCTTATGACCAGTTCCTTCCAGGAACAGCTGGAACTTGGTCAGACAGCTCCCAAGACTGTTAAAAAAAACTTCGGCTCCAGCTTCGGAGTCGTCTAAAAGTCCAAAGCGATGGAGCCAAGGAGTTCTGGCTCCGATTCCGCTTCTTCTTTCTCGGTGCCGTTGGTCTCTTTGGTGCCGAGGCAGCCTTCAGTACCAAAACAGTTACCAGACATTGACCCTGTTTCACCTACATTGAGATCTCCTATATTAAAGAGGAGGAGATCTCCTTCTGTCTCCACCCATTCCTCCAGGATGCTTTCAGAGGAGGACATCGAGCAGATGATAAAGAGGTTGCTCTGTGACCCAGCTCTGGCAAAAAAATTGGCCCTTCTGGACCCAAAGGCTTCAGAGCCGCCCCATTTACAATCCACTGCTCCTCCTCCGACTGCTTCTCTCTTGGAGCCAAACATTTTGGGTTTTTGATGTTGGATCCTTCGGTTCCAAGAATTCTCCCTGCTTCCTCGGAACCGATAATTCTATCCTCAGTGGCTCAATTTGGAGCTGAGGGATCTGGGAGCCGACACTCTTGAGTCTACTCCGAGGGGGATAGTCACCCCGGGTTATCTTCGGAACCTACCCTCCCTCTTGGCACTTCGGCTTGACTGAGTTCGGTTCCCACATCTGCTTCAGAGCCTGTCCCTCCTGCTCGGAGCTGAGTTTCCGTCTCCTCAGACGGAGGTCATCTTCGGAGCGGCATGGAAAGGCCTTCGAAGCAATAGAGAAAGCTTTGTCCAGTGCCAAAGCCCTGCCTTTGGACCTGATGTCCCGCCAGCAGTCGGCAGCAACCTCTTCTCCCCCGCCACCTCCTCAGCGTAGGGAACCAGAGACTCAAGCAGCTTCTTTCGAGACCTCCCCAGATTATCCCACTGGAGAGCTTCCTCGGAAGAGACTTTGTAAGAGGAAGCATGTTGACTCACCTGAGTCTGTCACATCTGACACTGATTTGGATGAGTCAGAAGGATCCCTTAGATCCCCCTCTGAGGATGTCTCTTTTTCTGATATCCTTGAAATCCTTAGACAGAGGGGTGATTGGAAGACCTCTAACCCTACTGAGGACGAATCAGTGTATCTTGAGGCCTTTGGTTCCTGACCTTCCACCTCCTGGGTGACACCTCCTTATGATCAGCTCTTGGGGATCATATCCCGGAAAGCGTGGACCTCCCCAGACATAGTGGAGCCTGTCCCAAGGAGGCCAAACAAATTTATGACTGCTCCAGAAGATAAGTCCTTTCTTTCCAAGGGAGTTCCTATTGATGCTTTGGTGGTAGCAGTGGCCACTAAAAAGGAGTTGTCCATGACATCTTCTAATATCCATCCTCCTAATAAGGAGTCCAGGATGATGGATAGGTATGGAAAGCGTACCTTCTCTTTAGCAGCATTTACCTTAAGATCGCTGAATTACTTGTCCCATTTTACTCGATTTCAAAGGGATCTCCTGAAGGAGTTGGGAGATACCCTTCAGGGTTCAGTAGTTTCAGGATCTACAGGTAAGGTATCTGCGCAGCTCTCCACCCTTACATCGATAGCTAACTCCTCCATGAGGCTGATTTCCTATGCAGCGGACAGAGCGAGTAGGGCAGCCACAGCAGGAATTTCTCTTAGGAGGCATTCCTGGATGCGTCTCTGTAACTTCACGGAGTCCTTTAAGTTTTCCTTTACCAACATCCCCTTTGATGGGTCAACTCTTTTTGGACCGCAGGTAAAAGAGACTTTGACCAGGTGCGAGCACGAAGGGAAAACCTTATCTGCCGTCAGAGTCCATTTCTCCCTTCCTTCTAGACCCTATCCCAAGAGTCAAACAGGAGGGAAAATGTGGTTCCATAAATCCCATAAAGGTTTCCCTCAGGCACAAGGTCAACCCTCCCCTAGAGGCAGAGGGGGAGGATACAATAGAAGACGCCGTCCTCACAGCAGAAGAGGTCAGCATCATCAGGCAGATGGAGAAACTTTCTCTGATTGTCCCTTCCATTGCCTCTGAGGGGTTGCCCGACTGTCCGTTTCTGGAGGCAGTCGGGGGCCATTTTTCTTTGTACCCTAGCATCTGGTTGAACATTTCCTAAGATCGTTGGGTACAAACCATAATATCCAGAGGTTACCCGATTCCCTTTGTTTCCGATCTCTCGGTAAACCGGTCACTTCCAGACGTGCCACCCATTCAACTAGACCGTGCAACATCAGAGGTCATCTCGTTGCTTCAAAAAAGAGTCATCCAAGAAGTCCCAACAGAGCAAATAGGATCCAGAACTTACTCTCGATTCTTTTTAGTTCCAAAAAAGACAGTGGATTGGAGATCAGTTCTAGATCTCAGCAAACTTAACAAGCCTGTAAAAAAAATCGAAGTTCCAAATGATCACTCTGCAGTCGATATTTCCCTTTATCGGGAAAGACAATTGGATGTGCTCAATAGATCTTCAGGACGCGTACTACCACATCAAAATGGACAGGCGCTCCAGAAGACACCTACGCTTTCAGCTGAGAGTCAGTCATTTTCAATTTCGAACACTGCCCTTTGGCCTCACTACAGCCCTCAGAGTGTTCACCAAATGCATGGCTGTGGTAACGGCTCACCAGGTGTTTCCGTACCTAGACGACTGGCTACTCACTGCTACCACTAAGCACCAACTAATCAGAACCAGGGACAAGGCTCTATCCTTCTGGGCCAGATTAGGCATTACAATAAAACCTAAAAAAATCAGCCTTATCTCCATCACAGCACATTGTATTCTTAGGCTCAGAAATAAACTCAACCACCATGACAGCAAAACTGACACCAGAAAGAATAGAATCATTACGCGACCAGGTCAGATCTTTGCTGAAGAGAGACAAAGTACAGGCCAGGGTAGTCCTTCAGATCCTAGGGACTATGGCTTCCTCCATTCTCTTAGTTCCCCTAGCCTGTCTGCACATGAGAGTACTTCAGTGGCTACTATTTACCCAGTGGTCAATGCAGGATCTCCCTCTGTCTCACCAAATTCTCATTACAAATGCCTGCAAGAAGGATCTGAATCTGACATGGTGGTTACATACAAATCAACTTCATTTAGGTCGCCCACTTGTTCCCCCTCAAGAAAATGCAGTTTTGACCACGGATACCTCTTAGATATGGTGGGGGGGATCATTATCTGGGAATGACGGTCCAAGGTACAGATCCACGAGAACCACTTGCACATAAATGTTCTGGAGATGAGAGCGGTGCTCTATGCGTTCTCTTCCCACAGGGACAATTGTGATTCAGACAACATGTCTGTAGTGTGGTTCATAAACAAGCAAGGGGGAAACAAATCTTACCCACTTTGTTGAGAGGCCTAAAGTGTAAGGAAATGGGCGATGGACACTCAGTGCTTTCTGATAGCAGCGCACATCCCGGGGAAGTCCCATGTGATCGCAGACAAACTCAGTCGAGCAATTCTGATGCCTCACGAGTGGTGCCTGAATTCAGAAGTTGTGAAAGAGATTTTTCGCAAATGGGGCCAGCCTTGCTGCGACCTATTCGCCACGTACATGAACACCAAATTCAGCAGCTACTTTGCACTAATTCCCCATCTGTGGATGTCACCCAGGGATGCTCTGGTCCACAATTAGCCTCCGGGACTCCTTTATGCTTTTCCACCTTTTCCTCTCATTCCAAAAGTGATTCAGAAAGCAAAACTGTTGAAGAGTACCGTGATCCTTATTGCTCCTTATTGGCCTCGCCAAGTCTGGTTCCCCTTCCTGTGGCCCTATCTCTTGGAGGAACCATGGTTTCTGGAACCATCTCCAGACCTCCTGATTCATCAATCGAGGCAGTTCCATCCTTCTATCCAGACCCTGAAATTGACAGCATGGCTGCTCCAGTTCCACGAATAGCCAGGTGTATTTCTGTTCACCTACAGTCAAATACGTTCTGATTTCTTCACACAAAACTTCCACTAGGAAAATATAATCCAGCAAATGGAAAAGGTTCTCTATTTGGGCAGTAAACCAAGGCATAGATCCCTATACAGCTCCTGTAGAGTCTATCTTGTCTTTTCTGGCATCCATTTTTCATGAAGGAGCTGCAGCTGCTACTGTTAGAGTTCAGTTAGTTGCCATCTCAAATTACCATTTTGGCTATATGGGAAATCCAATCATGTCTCACTCTGTGTGCAAAACCTTTTTGAAAGGAGTTTTCCTTCTCAGATCTCCAATCAGACAACCACCAGAGCCCTGGGAGCTAAACCTAGTTCTTACATCTTTAATTTCATCCCCTTTTGAACCCTCTTTTTCATCTGATCTGAAATTATTGTCTTGGAAAACATTGTTTTTAGTGGCTATAACTTCTGCTAGGAGAGTCTCAGACTTGCAAGCCCTCACCATTCGACCTCCTTACATTGTTTTCCACAAGGATAGAGTCTCACTTAGAACTAACCCTTCCTTTCTTCCCAAGGTATGTTCAGAGCATAATCTCAACACAACTATCGAACTACCAGTTTTTTTTCCAAATCATACCAATAAATCAGAATACACACTACACCAATTACACGTCCACAGAATTCTCAGGTTTTACCTACACAGGACTAAAGAATTTAGAAAATCAGACCAATTATGTGTTTCTTTTTCCGACAAAAATAAAGGTTTGCCTGTTTCTAAGGTTACCCTATCATAATGGCTTTCAGATTGCATTTCATTTATTTATAAGACTGCTGGCAAACAGTTACCAAACAAAGTAAAAGGCCATTTCAACAAGAGCAGTGTCAGCTTCATATGCCTTTAGATCTAGGCTCCCAATTGATACCATTTGTGCAGCAGCTACTTGGGCAAGACCTCATACCTTTGTCACTCATTACAAATTGGATTTGGCCTCCCGGGACAGGTCATCCTTTGGGTCCACTGTGCTGAAGAGTCTCTTCGCTTGAGCCACCCGGGATAAATGTGCTAGAGGCACTGTCCCATCCAGCAAGAATTACAGAGAGATAGGACTACATAACATAAAGAAGTTATGTACTTACCATAACGTTCCATGTTTGTAGTCCAACTCGCCTACATTCTTGCGTCCCACCCTCCTGCCCCCTTCCTGTTCCTGGAGGAACTGGTGGACTATACTTATGCTGTGTGACTTGGTTGTAGTTGTCCGTCCACCTGGCATGGATTGTATTACACAGTGTTCTGTCTGTATATACATAGTTAGTGATAGTTTACTGACTATTAGGTACTTATTACTTTCTTTCAAACAAGATCTGGGGAATTGCTGTGAGGCACCATGAGATAGGGGTTAGCCTTGAGCCAGAATGGAGGCGAGATGGACTACAGACATAGAACGTTATGGTAAGTACATAACTTCTTATGTTATGTAGTCCTATCTTGCCTACATTCTTACCCGTGGGTTCGGAGCCGAATATTGGCTCCGACTCGGCCAATTTTACTAGCTCAAAGTCTCTCATTGGCTGGGCTAAGAGGGTATCCCATGGTGCACTGCTCCATATCCCCAGATCTCATTTGCCGCTTGTGTAGCTCGGACGTGGTCTTGCTTGGCTGTGGCTAAGTACCTTCTTTTTGCTATTTCTCTTAGAGAAATTTGATTGTTCATACCCAAAAGCTATTTTCATAGCTATTTCTTGTTGCTGTCGCTGTGTTTGAGTGTGATAGTTGTTTTTTTTTGGTATCCCTAACTGTTCCAGTGGGCTAGGCCCATTTTAGTTAGAGGACCTAGTCCTCCCCTCTGCTGTTATATAAACTTTTGTGTGTGATTGTGTTTCCTGTGTGTTCCCTAGAAGAACCGTTTCAGTTAGAGGCTCTTAGAGTGTGTCTAGTACTATTTTTCTGGTGTTTCTAAATTGTGTGTTATTCCCGCCCTTTTTGTAAGTTGTGTCTAGGTGGTTTAGCTAACGTCAGTTATAACATGTCTAAGGATCAGAAGGAGCATAAGCCTTCTGGCTTTAAAAAATGTTCTAAATGTGGATATAAGATGTCCATCACGGATGGACACTCTGTGTGTGTTTACTGCCTTGGAGTCATCCATTTACAGGAGTCGTGTAGCTTTTGCCACGCGTTCAGTCCTAGGGTGCTCCAGGAGAGGAAAAATAAATTGATATTAAAGGGACTTCTAAAACTGTCATTTGAGGAAG
Source organism: Protopterus annectens (assembly GCF_019279795.1). Classification (NCBI taxonomy): domain Eukaryota; kingdom Metazoa; phylum Chordata; order Ceratodontiformes; family Protopteridae; genus Protopterus; species Protopterus annectens. The sequence continues at coordinate 616,069,355 of NC_056747.1, forward strand.
CTATAGACTCGGCTTCTAGTCCTCAGTCAAAATCTAAAGCTTCCAAGGCTAAGAAAAGGTCTCCGGCTCCATCTGCCAATTCGGAGCGTCCAGAGAAGATTACTGTTTTGGACTCTACCTCCTCAGCTCCACTGTCCTCGGGGCCACAGGAGGTATCAGTATTAACTGAATCGGCATCGGCTCCTATTATTCTTGAACCCATTCGGAACCGGTCGCCCAGTGTGAGGCATGGTTCACCTGACAAGAGATCCCAATCTCCATCGCTCTCCTCCAAATCCTCCAGGCTTTCTGATTTGGATGTTGATAGGGTGGTGCAGAAGCTCCTGCAGTCGCCGCTGTTTTCCATATTGTTCTCGGCTCTGACCCACTCGGCTCCGGAGCCAGTTCCTATGACCGTTTTGATGATTCCTCCTCCGAGCACATCCTTGTCATCGGAGCCGGTATGCTTCGCTCCGAGTGATGTTCCTGAGCCGGCACCGATACCCCCTCTGGCTTTATCGATGTCAACCTCGGCTCCGACCATGTCGGTTCCGTCCACAGGGTTCGAGACTCGGGTCTCTTCGGTCGGACCCGAGGGGGATACTTCGGGACATCTGTCGGTTCCGAGTCTCCCACTCAGTGCATCGGCTCGTGGGACCCCGGTCCCAGTCGTGGACTCGGGGGGACCTGCCTTCGAGGCCATGCAGAGCACGCTGGCCAGATCGTCAGCTACATCACCTGGGTCGGTTATTCCGTCCCCCACCACCCCGGCGAGAGCTTCTGACACTCACCTATCCATGGACAGTAGAGTGCCAGGCCTTAAGGATACCCCCACAAGCGGTCCCCAACTTTCTGATGGTCTCCCAGAGTCCGTGCTAGAGGAGCCTCCTAGAAAGAAATTGTGCAAGAGGAAGCACATAGACTCCCAGGATGAGTCTCTCACCTCCGATACTGACCTCGAGGAATCGGAAGGGTCCCCCAAGTCTTCCTCTGATGATGTTTCCTTCTCCAGTATCCTGGAGATACTGAAACAAAGAGGAGACTGGCCTTCCAAAGCTCCTTCCAAGGAGGAGCCAGTATTCCTTAAGGCTTTTGGCGCTCAACCCTCCACCTCCTGGGTGTCTCCACCCTTCGACGAACTTCTTGACCTCATTTGTCAAACAGTGTGGGAAAACCCTGATTCTGTGAAGCCCGTGCCCAGGCGTCCCAACAAATTCCTGTCCGCACCCCAGGGCAAAGAGTTCTTGTCAAACGGAGTCCCTATAGATGCCATGGTGGTGGCGGCAGCCACCCAGAAGGAAGTTGCAGAGTCTTCTTCATCGGTCCATCCTCCTAACAAGGAGTCTAGGACCATGGACCGGTACGAGAAGTGTACCCTATCTTCAGCAACCTTCACCTTACGGTCGCTGAATTATTCGTCTCACTTCACTCGGCTCCAGAGAGATCTCCTCAAAGTGTTTGGAGATACTCTTGCGGGTAACATACCTGAGGCGGTGGCCCAGACGGTCAACGCACAGATTTCTACCCTCAACTCCATCACTAACTCGTCCATGCGGCTCTTTTCATATGCAGCCGAGGGAGCGAGTAGGGCAGCAAGCTCAGGGGTCACCCTTAGAAGGCAAGCCTGGCTGCGCCTGTGTCACTTTGTGGAGGCCTTCAAGTCTTCCTTCACTGACACCCCATTTGATGGTTCCTCCTGGTTTGGGACCAAAGTGAAAGACACCCTCACCAGGTGCGAGCAAGAGGGAAAGACCCTGTCTGCCGTAGGGGTCAGTTTTTCCCTTCCTTCTAGACCTTATCCCAAGGCCCAGCGGGGGTGGGGGGGTGGTGGTTCAAGAAATCACAGAGTTTTTTTCCTGCCGCACAAGGTGAACCCCCCCCTTCAGAGGCAGGGTGGGGGGGGTTACTCAGGGAGACATCGCCCTAGAGGGGGTCCCCACAATTCCGTAGACCGCGATTCCTTCCGTGGCTCTCCATACTCTCATTCCTGAGGGTGTGCCCGACTGCGCTTATCCGGAGCCAGTCGGGGGTTGCATTTCCTTATATCCGGAAGCCTGGGAGAGCATTACGCAGGACCGATGGGTATTAAGGATAATTTCCGGAGGTTACCTCATTCCATTCTCTTCAGCACCCCCGCCAATCAGAAAAATCCCAGACGTTCAACCCAGTCAAAGGGATCTAGCAGCCTCAGAGGTCTCTCAGCTGCTAGAAAAAGGAGCCATCCAACGAGTCCCCTCAGACCAAATCGGATTAGGGACTTACTCAAGATTCTTTTTGGTGCCGAAAAGAACAGGGGACCTGAGACCTATACTAGATCTCAGTCAACTCAACAATTACGTACACAAGTCCAAGTCCCATATGGTCACACTACAATCGATTCTCCCATTGTTGGGAGAGGAGGTATGGATGTGCTCCATCGATCTCAAGGATGCTTACTACCATGTCAAAATGGCCAGAGCATCCAGGAGTTACCTATGCTTCCGGCTGGGAGCCAGTCACTTCCAGTTTCGAGCTCTGCCCTTTGGTCTCACCACAGCCCCCAGGGTGTTCACCAAATGTATGGCAGTGGTGACGGCTCACTTGAGATGTCAGGGATTCCAGGTTTTTCCGTACCTGGATGACTGGCTCCTTACCGCCCCCACCAGGCATCAACTAGTTCAGATCAGGGACTCTACCATCAGTCTATGTCACCAGTTGGGCATAACAATAAACTGAGAAAAATCTGCCTTATTGCCCTCACAGTGTGTCACCTTTATAGGAGCAGAGCTAGACACTATTCGAATGCGAGCATTCTTACCACAAGAAAGGATCACAGTATTACAACAACAAATACACATGCTGATGCCCCTGAGACAAGCGAATGCAAGACTGGTTCTACAACTCCTCGGGACCATGGCGGCAACTATCATGTTGGTCCCTCTAGCGAGATTACACATGAGACTTCTTCAATGGCTCCTCTTTGTCCAATGGTCTCTCCAAAGACTCCCACTATCTCATCCCATCTTACTCACAAACAGGTGCAAGCAGGACCTCTGTTGGTGGCTGTGCACTAACATTTTGAACGGGGGAAAGCCCTTCGTTCCTCTCGTCCCTCGTGCCACGGTGACCATGGACGCCTCCCAGATGGGGTGGTGGGGGCATTATCTCGGCAGGACAGTTCAAGGCACGTGGCAGGAACACGAGATACATTTGCATATAAACGTCCTGGAGATGAGAGCAGTGCTTCTTGCGTTGCAGGCATTTCAGGAAGTTCTTCCTCTAGGGACTATTGCGATACACTCAGACAACATGTCAGTAGTGTGGTATCTCAACAAGCAAGGGGGAACCCAGTCTTACCCTCTATGCAGAGAGGCTATGAGAGTGTGGCATTGGGCAATAGCTTCCCAACGGTTTCTGGTGGCAACGCACATTCCGGGGAAGTCCAACGTAATAGCGGACAGGCTAAGCAGAGCGATACTTATGCCTTACGAGTGGTCCCTGAATCGCCTGGTTGCAGAGAGAATCTTCAGCAGATGGGGTCAGCCTTGCTGCGACCTTTTTGCCAGCCCTCTCAATGCGAAATGCAGCAACTACTTCACGCTGATCCCCCCACAGGGGGAATCACCCAGGGACGCTCTGGTTCACGATTGGCCCTCCGGTCTGCTTTATGCTTTCCCTCCGTTTCCCCTCCTCTCAAGGGTGATTCAGAAAGCGCAATCCTTGGGAAGCAGAATGATTCTGATTGCCCCACACTGGCCTCATCAAGTATGGTTCCCCTTTCTTCAGCCATACATTGTGGACACTCCTTGGATTCTGGACCCTCTACCAGATTTACTGACACACATGTCGGGACAGTTCCACCCATCTCTGAGGACACTCCGGTTGACAGCCTGGCTACTCCACTTCCATCGCTAGTCAGACGTCATAACTTTTCACCGCAAGTGGTCCATATATTATCGTCCTCTCATAAGCCATCCACTAGAAAGATTTATTCTAGCAAATGGAAAAGGTTCTCTATCTGGGCTCATACTAGAGGCATTGATCCTTACACAGCTCCAATAGATTCAGTTCTGGAGTTCTTGTCTATGCTGTTCTATCAGGGGTCCGCATCAGCCACCATCAAAGTTCAGCTGGCGGCGATATCTAATTTCCACATAGCGCATGAACCTAGTCTCATGGCACACAGACTATGCAAAGCATTCCTTCAAGGTACTCTGTTGCTTCATCCTCCAGTGTCCGAACCTGTCATGCCCTGGGATCTCAATTTTGTTCTTCAAGCCCTTACTCTACCACCATTTGAGCCTGCAGCTACCTGTGAAATAAAATTCTTGACATGGAAAACAGCATTCTTAACAGCAGTCACTTCAGCAAGGCAGGTCTCGGAAATTCAAGCCCTCTCCATCAAACCCCCATATTTAATCTTCCATAAAGATAGGGTCTCTCTTAGACCAAACCCCTCGTTCCTCCCTAAAGTGGCTTCCGTGTCTAACATGAATCAGTCCATTGAGCTGCCTGTGTTCTTCCCCCACTTTTCTAACAAGGCAGAATTTAGATTTCACCAATTGGATGTACATAGACAGTTACGCTTCTGTCTACACCGGACAAAGGATATACGGAAATCTGACCAACTGTTTGTCTCCTTTTCGGAAAACCGATTGGGTTCTCCGGTATCCAAGGTCATGCTGCCTAGATGGATAGCCAGTTGTATCTCTTTCATCTATCAGGCAGGAGGTAAAAATTTGCCATTTCCAGTCAAGGCACATTCTACGCGGGCTGTTTCTACATCCACAGCCTATCAAGCTAGATTGTCAATGGATGATATATGTGCTGCAGCTACTTGGGCTTCTCCACACACCTTTGTTTTTCATTACAAATTGGACGTGGTCTCCAGGGGCATATCTTCCTTTGGCTCCACAGTTCTCAGGAGTATTTTCCTATGAGCCACCCAGGATGTATGTGCTAGGGACACTGTCCCACGGGTAAGAATGTAGGTGAGATAGGACTACATAACATCAAGAAGTTATGTACTCACCATAACGTTCGATGTATGTAGTCCATCTCGCCTCACATTCCTACTTACCCTCCCACCTTCCCCCTGCCTGGAGGATTTGGAGGTTAGGTTGTCACCTGTAGAGTCCCTTTGATTAGTTATTGTTTATATGGATGTGAGGTGTGTATGGAGTACAAATGTTTTTCCGCAGCAAACTAGATCTGGGGATATGGAGCAGTGCACCATGGGATACCCTCTTAGCCCAGCCAATGAGAGACTTTGAGCTAGTAAATTCAGCCGAGTCGGTGACGATATTCGGCTCCGAACCCACGGGTAAGAATGTGAGGCGAGATGGACTACATACATCGAATGTTATGGTGAGTACATAACTTCTTCTTTTCTTCCTGACCTCACACATGCAAATGCACTCATATTTATGTGAAAATGTACATGCCTCGACATACTTATTAATTATAGGAAAAAAATTGTTTTTAATTCTTTATGCCGCTAGTATTGTTCATTGAATGGTAATACAGAATCTGACCAGAGCAAATTAAGCAGGTATTAAGATGGAATTCTCATTTTTAAAACTGAAATTTACATTCCCTTGACTTGCCTTTTGTCCAATTAAGTTATGTTCATTTACTCCAATTAACACTTGTAAACAGCTTTATAGTGTTTCTTGAGAACCAGTGACAAAAAGTCTTAACTTGAACGACCATGCCTTTATATTTGTCTTCTAACATCCTCTTTCTGTCAAAAAAAGAAAAGCAAACTGCTTGAGAGGGTTGAGAAAGGGACCCAGACGCCCATTTTATCCTGATCTGAGACTGACATACTCACTTAGAGCCCTCAGACTTTCACTCTGATCTTCTCAACTCCTCTGATGATGCTCATAAGGAAATGACTAAGGGTCAGGAATCCAGCAACTCCAGTCTGACTAGATGTCAGGCAACAGCAGAAAAGAGAGCGATCTTTGTTCTTGCTAAAGGAGAGGATGGACTATATCTGGTTTTGGTAAGAGAATAGCCAGGAGTCTTGCTTATAGAAGTTCAGCCATGTTATATTTAAAACAGTTGAGTAAAGGGCTCAAAAACTAAGCACGTTTCTCCTTCAGCTCCAGCTAGCATGAAGGATTCATAAGAAGACTTGTACAGTTTTGCCCAGGGTGTTTTCAGGACTTTTTAGTCTCCCCAGCCATGTACCTCAGGTCCTTCTCATTCCAAGTGGAACGGATCTCCCTTTTTCTCTGAATAAGAGGTGCTTTTTGATTCTAAGGAAGAAGGTCGAGATTATGCCTGACAACTCTTTCCGCCTGTGCTGTATGAATCCGAGTCAAAGGAGAATTTATCTTCTGACTCATCTGTTAGAGTTTTCATTTTCAAATACCATTACAAAAATGAAAGACTTCTTTAAATAGGAGGGTAAGGAGATTCCAGAGGCACAGAAAAGACACTGTGACCTCTTGAATATAGATTGCCCCAACTGTTGACTATATCTCCTGTTTTTGGGGCTTTGAATAATGCATTTAATTTAGCTAGTGCTTTTCCATTTTCTCAGCCTCCTGCACCTGAGAAGCCTGATAGTCTTTACAAAGTTCCTGATTCCCATCAGTACCATTTTTAGGAATTTATTTTGACCCTATTGTAATTTCACTTGACAAGATTGGTAGCTGTAAGCCCTTAGGCTCTCCAAATCCTTCCTCCGATGAGGGGGAAAGAAAGTATATGTTTCTTTCACCCTTGCATTCAGGTTAATCAACTGCCAGATCAGTGCTGTTTTCTGAGGCATGCAGCTGTTTATTTTAAATCTGTCTGCTTCAGACTCAAAAACTTCCCTATCAAACCCGGTTTCTTCTGCATCACAGGTCACAAAACAATCAAAGGGTCTCCTGATGCAGTTGGTGTTGTCCGAAGGGCTGCTTCCCCAGGGTCTGTAATTGTGTCAGGCTGCACAATTTTCTGGGGGATGTCAAATTCCAGATTATGAATGTCGCATTAGAAAAAGAATTCCTCTTTGGCAGTTCCTCATTAGAGGTCCTTAGAAGATTAGAAAAGGAGTTAAGTTAATGCAGGAAAGAAACTGCTTTTCTTTCTGCAGTCTTTAAATACCACAGAAACCATTCTTCAAACCCTGGGCCTTTTTTCTGGAAGCCTTTTAAGCCAAGTCAGCAAGCATTCAGTAAACTGCAATATAAAAAGTGACAGAGAGAGTCCAAAAAGAAGGGTAACGCTCAAAGGCGTTTTCCCATTCCAAAAAGAGTGCATGACTACCTGTATACTTTTTCTCCCTCACTTTATTCCTCAACCTAGCCATCCCCACAAACTAGCTAACAATCTTTCTATTTCCTGCACTCCTGAAAACATAACAGATTTTGGGTACTGAAAATGATTCAAAAGGGCTACAAATGGCAGCAGGCTCCCTTCCACTGAAAACTGGAATCTGTCTTCTTCCAGGAAACCAGACCCACTTGTTTCCTTAGATCCTTTCTGACATTCTATCTCAAGATATTATAGAACAAGTTCCCCCTTTCCAAAATGGAAAGAGCTTTTACACAAGGATTTTTCTTGGACCTAACAAGGAAGTTATTTCGATAACAGTTGTTGATCTTTCAATTCTAAAATAGTTTCTTATTTTTCCAAATTTCAGGGTGTTAACCTTAAGTCTCTCTTTCATGTTCTTCCACACATTTGACCTCAAAGATGCATACTGCCATATTTTAGTTCAGAAAGAATACAGGTGTAATTTAAGACTTTTTTTGTGTGTGTCTGGGTTACATTTTCAGTTTTCATCTTTGCCATTTGGAATATTCACAGATGCAAGGATTTTCATAAAATACCTGGCTCCATTCATTCCCTTCAGCAGACTTCAGGAAATCTACATTTATCCTTACCTGGATGATTGTCTCATTTTAACAGATTCTGCCCAAGGCACTCGGCCATTCCTCTTTTTCTCCATACACCCTCTTCAGAAACTAGGGTTCAAACTAAACCTAGAGAAATCTTCACTTGTTGCATTTTTATGGTGGCATTTCTGTGATGCCTTCTGGACGCCTCCTGCATGACTGCAAATATCCTTCCAGAGAAAGTTTCTTTTTACCATCTGCAGTTCTTACACCTGACTCACCAGTCCCTTTGGAAAACAAGGCAGTTTATCAAAATTCTAGGCTACATTGCATCAGCTATTCTCATGGATCCTTTAGTTAGATATTATATGAGGAAGATTCAGTGGTTCCTCAAATCTCTATGGGCCTAGCACCAGCATCCTCTTTCTGTTTGTGTTCTAGTTCTAAATTTCATCAAGAAGGAGTGCCTATGGTGGGCATATCTGTTTCAGTTAAATCAGGGTCTCCCCCTTTATCCTCCAAATCCAATTCAGTCACAAAATTATTTATATCTCAGTCTTTGCCTGGCAGCAGTGCCCAAAGGAGTCAAAGTTGAATGGATTTGGGAATCCCTATTTCATGAAAAGACACATCTGTTTCAAAGAAATGATGGCAGTGATAAAGTCATTAAAAGCCTTGAATCTGCTGTGGACTCCAGGACTGCTGCTAGTATTTACAGACAACACCACAGTGATGTGGTAGATAAACAAATAAGAAAACCATATCTTACTTCCTGAGCAGGCTAATCGTGATTGGGAATTGACAACTCAGCACAGTCTCTTGTTCAGCCACCCTACTTCCTGTCAAAGCAGAACATAGTTCAGACACCCTGAACACATCCCGGACAAATCCTTGTGAATGGATGGTCACCTAGAGCTCTTACAGGAGATTGTCCACCTGTGGGGCATTCCCAAAGTAGATCTGTTTGCCTCCATTAACAACATACAGTTACAGAAAGGTGTACTAAGATTCCTTGCAAGCAGGTCAGGGAAACATATGATGTGAAGTTGTCCTATCTTGCCTTCATTCTGTACTTGTCGGTTCGGAACTTATCCTCGATTCTGACGCGGCCATTTACTAAAACTCGAGGTCTCCATCCAGCTCCTGGCTTACTCCCTGTCCCATGATGCTCTAGGGCATTCCCCAGATCTCGTTTGCTGGTAAACAGATCAGGCGACCTACAACTGGTTGTGGCTAAGTTTCTTTAAAAAACTTGTTTTATATACTAAAAGTTAAACTTTTTTAGTAGTTTACCTGTGTTATTGTTTAAAAAGTTTTTGTGACCTTTTCTATCACAGTATTAGACTGTGTTCATTTTTTTTTTTTTAATGTGTTTTTTCACTAGGGCTGTCGTTTGACTCTAGGCCAGCACCTATATCCCTATCTGGCCTTTTTGTGCTAAAATATTGTTGTTGAATTTGTTGTTAGAATTTGCTGTTGTTTTTGTGATAGATCTTACACTACTTTTTCGAGTCGCTCGTTTAACTTAGAGGGTGGCTCAGCATGTTTTAGTTAGAGGGCTCGTGCTATTAATGTTGTCAAGTGTGCTGTGTTAGTAGTTTGTCTGGTGTTGGTTTTTCCTTTCATAAGGAGTTTGGATCCTTTAATTGAGTCAGCTCGTTAAGATTAGAGAGCGACTAGCCGGTTTAAGTTAGAGAGCTTTTTTTATCCCAGTATGGTGTGTTATTTAAAAATAAATAAATAAATAAAAAGTTAGAGTTTGATTGTTACAATAGTTAAATAGTTTTCTTCTGTTCTGACTGGATAGTTCATTATACTGCTAATATTGCTGTAGAATACTTGCCATTGATAGGCATGTCAAAGGAATTAACCCTCTGGGTTCAAGAAATGTTCTAACTGCTCCCAGAAAATGTCATTAACAGATGGTCATTCAGAATTTGTTTATTGCCTCAGAGCCATATATTTACAGGAGTCGTGCTCCATATGTCATTCTTTTAGTTTGGGGATTCTCTGGAAAGGAAAAACAAGCTCTTTCTAAGGGGATTGTTGAAGTCCTCTTTTTCGGAGTCTTTGCAAGAAGGTCATAGTACATCTAAACAAACCCCTTCTAGATCTGAAAAGTCTAGTAAAAAATCCTTATCTTTCTCAGATCAGTCTGGACCTTCTGAAAAAATTTCAAGAATGTCTTCATCGGACCCAAAATCCGTTGGGCCTGAAAAACCTTTTACCTCATTTCCTCCTGTTTCAGAACCGATGGTACTGCAGTCTCGGAGCCGGTTTCTCCGACTTTGAAGTCACCTTTGTTACAAAGATCAAGATCTCCTGCCCCCCTCTTCTCGGTCCTCCAGGAGTTTATCAGAAGAAGATGTGGATTGCGTTGTGCGGAGACTCTTGAGTATACCGGCGGTAGCCAAATTGTTATTGGATCTGACACAGCAGGTTTCAGAGCCAAGTGCACCTACCCCATCTCTACTGATTCTTCCTCCGACCCACCTCGAGGCCTCGGAGCCAGTAAGCAAGGAGCTGATAGTAGTGGAACCGTCTGAGCCGAGACCTGCTCCAGGATCTACGGCTCCAACCTCTGTTCTGACTTCCTCAGTGTCGTCTGAGCTCGCGGTCTAGGAGCTGCAGCTCTCTGGTCCGGTCCGAGAAGGACAGTCGTATCGGACAGTTGTTGAATCTGAACTTGCCTCTCGGGGCCTCTGTACGGGTGAGCTCGGCTCCTATATCTGCTTCAGAGCCAACCCCCTTGGTGTCGGGAAAGCCATCTAGTTCTTCTGAGCCGGACGCTTCCTCGAGTCATGGACGGAGGGCCTTCAAGGCGATGATGAGAGTGCTGTCCCCATGAGCATCCCCACTCTCAGTTCCAGTCATTCCTCCCCCAAAGGCACTGGTGTCCGTCTCAGCACAACCGATCCCACACAGTCATGGAGATCTAAGGCCTTATGGTGCCTCAGTGGGCGAACCTATGTCTTCCAAAATCTCTCCAGAATATTCTTCTGGAGAGGTCCCTATCAAGAGATTATGCAAGAGGACGCATTTGGACTCCCTTGAGGAGTGGATCACATCAGACACAGACCTCGATGAGTCAGAAGGGTCCCCATGGTCGCCCTCTGAGGATGTCTCCTATGCAGACATCCTAGAGATCTTTAAGCAGAGAGGCGGGTGGAAGCCTATCAACCCTTCTGATGAGGAGTCTGTCTACCTGAAGGGCTTTGGGTCTTGCCCTTCCGCCACTTGGCTGTCTCTGCCTTTCGACGAACTTATGGAGTTAGTTTGTTGAAAGGTGTGGGAGTCACCAGATTCAGTGGAGCGTGTTCTCCAGAGGCCAAATAAATTTATTACATCCCCTGATGAAGAAGCATTCCTTACAAAAGGTGTCCCGGTAGATGCTATGGTGTTGGCGGTTGCCACCAAGAAGGAGTTATCATAAACGTCCACTTCTATCCATCCCCTGAACAAAGAGTCGTGTATGATGGACAGATACGGAAAGCGCATGTTTTCTTCAGTGACCTTCACTATCAAGTCCTTGAATTATCTTATGCACTTCACTAGGTTACAGAAAGATCTCCTGAAAGAGCTTGGAGATACTCTGCAGGGTTCAGTAGCTGCGGGGGGTATCAGATAGAGTGTCCTGCCAGCTCTCCACCTTAAATTCAGTAGTCAACTCATCCATGAGGCTCATTTCTTATGCAGCCAAGGGAGCAAGTAGGGCATAAGTTCAGGAATTTCCCTTAGGAGACATTCCAGGATGTGCTTGTGTAACTTTGCAGAACCCTTCAAGTCATCTTTCGTTAACGCCCCCTTTGGCTCATCCTTGTTCAGGCCAAAGGTAAAAGACACACTAACCAGGTGTGAACAGGAAGGAAAAACTCTCTGTGCTGTTGGAGTCTGTTTTTCCACACCTTCTAGGCCTTATCCTAAAAGCCAAAAAGGAGGAAAAATGTGGTTTCGAAAATCCCTGAAAGTTTTTCAAGACACACATTTTTAGCCTTCCCCCAGGGGCAGAGGGGAAAGCAATAATGGAAGACGCCAGCCACGTGGCAGAGGGGGGTCCGCAGAACCTAGACGACAGAGAATCCTTCTTCGGTAAGCCCTTTCAGCGCTCTTGAAAGGAAGCCCGTCTGTCCTTCTCTGGAAGTAGTCGGGGTCAATTATCCTTATACCCAGACGCCTGGCTAAAAATAAAAGACAAGTGGGTACAAGGCATCATATCCAGAGGTTATTCAATACCCTTTTCAATTCCCGCCCCACACATAAAAAATTCTCGGACATTCCACCCAGTCAGAGGAAACAAACAACTCTAGAAATACAAAAGTTGCTAGACAAAAGAGTGGTCCAAATGGTCGCCACCGACCAGATAGGATCTTAGACTTACTTAAGGTTCCTTTTATTTCCGATGAAAATGGGACTGGAGACCCATACTGGATCTCAGCAGACAAAACAAATCTATAAAAAAGACAAAGTTCTGGATGGTTACACTGCAGTTGATACTTTCCTATCTGGGAAAAGACAATTGAATGTGCTGTATAGACCTCCAGGATGCATACTACCACATAAAGATGGACAGGCCATCCAGGAGTCAACTGTGCTTTTGGCTGGGAGCCAGTCACTACCAGTTTTGAGCTCTGCCCTTTGGTCTCACCACAGCCCCCAGAGTGTTCACCAAATATATGGCAGTAGTCACGGCTCACTTGAGACGTTTAGGATTCCAGGTGTTTCCATATCTAGTCGACTGGCTCCTCACCGCCACCACCAAGCATCTAGTAACAGAGACAAGAGACACCACTGTGATACTTTGTTCTTGTCTTCTTCTTTTTCTTCTTCTTCTTCTTTCAGCTTTTTCCCGGTTAGGGGTTGCCACAGCGGATCACCTGTCTGCTCATGATTGGCAGTGGAGTTTTACTGTGTCAAGTTGCCAGCCCGTTGCCCAACTTTCCACAGAAGGCACACACACTCACACCTAGGGACAATTTAGAGTGTCCAATCTACCTACAGCATGTCTTTGGGATGTGGGAGGAAACAGGAGCACCTGGAGGAAACCCACATGACCACAGGGAGGACATGAAGACTCTGCACCGAAGGCACACCAGCCAAGAATCGAACCAGAGAACCTCTTGCTGTGAGGCGGCAACGCTAACCGCTGCACCACCGTGGCTACCCATACTTTGTTCTTGTCCAGGGATCACAAACTAAGAAAAATCTGCCTTATTGCCATCTCAGCATATCATCTTTATAGGCGCAGATTTAGACACTACAAGAATGATAGTAAAGCTTCCAACAGAGAGAGTGGCAGCCCTTTGGGTACATGTTCTGGATCTGCTTTTCAAAAGGAAGACTCAAGCAAGGACAGTTCTAAAAGGGCTAGGCACAATGGCAGCAGCTATAAACGTAATTCCTTTAGCACAGCCGCACATGAGAATTCTACAGTGGCTGCTTTTTACTCAGTGGTCCATGTAGGAACTTCCAGTATTGCACCAGATCATGTTAACAGAATCTTGCAAGAGAGACCTTCGTTGGTGGCTTCACTGCAGTCAAGTCACGTCAGGTCGACCCTTTGTTCTTCCACAACCCCTTGCCACAGTGACCACGGATGCTTCCTAGATGGGGAGGGGATTATCAGGGAAGAACAGTCCAAGGCACGTGGCAGGATCACTAGGCCCACTTGCACATCCGTGTCCTAGAGATGAGAGCAGTGTTTCTTGAGTTGCAGGCATTTCAAGACTCTCTCCAACTAGGAACGATTGCGATCCAAACGGACAATATGTCAGTGGTATGGTATATAAACAAACAAGGAGGAACTAGATCTTATCCCCTTTGTTGAGAGACCTTGAGAGCATGGCAGTGGGTAGCCTCCTCCCAATGCTTTCTGGTAGTAATGCATATCCTGGAGAAATCCAGCATGATAGCAGGCAAACTCAGCAGGGCAATACTGATGCCTCACGAGTGGTCCCTGAAACAAGATATAGGGGAAATGATTTTCCAAAAATGGGGCCAGCCTTGCTGCAATCTTCTTGCCATGTCCATGAATGCCAAATGCAGCAACTACTTTGCCCTAATCCCCCCTCTGCGGGAACCCCCAAGGGATGCACTTGCACACGATTGGCCCTCTGGTCTCCTCTACTCCTTCCCTCCTTTTCCATTGATATGGATTCTGTGCCTTCCATCTTTCTTATTACCAGAGTCTTGCTAAAGATGAAGAAAGACACTCCAAATATACTGCTGATAACTCCCGTTTATGCGAGACAATTTTGGTTCTGTCTTCTCATGCACCTGTCCAGGAGCAACTACCAAAACCTTCTTCAGAGAATAGACCTACTGACAGAGGACAGAGGACTGTTCTATGATAGGTTTTTGATTCTGTTTAGACACCTTTTTACAAAGATGTGTAAAGCAGACTAGAAGCCCTGCATTTAGCCAAATAAAATACATTTTCCAGTTGGTGCCATAGCAGAGTGCAGGACTCATCTGAGGCAGGGGATCCGGTGGTACTCCAGTACCTGTGTGAATTGCTTAAATCTGGCCTGTGTGATGCCGCTATCATCTCTAGGACATTTCTGCTTACCTGCTGCTAGATAGATTCATTATTACCTATTAGGCTGTTAGTCTTTGAGGATCTTTAGAAGACTAGCCATATACTTCCATGAAAATTTTAGCCCTTATTTTTAAGTATGAATAACCCAGAGATGACCAGAATGTTTACATGTTGCCCCTATGCATGAGGGCAGAGAGTGGTAAACCAAGAGTGAATTTGTAGTTACTCATTCATTTGTCCAGATTACTTTTGTATAGTGTAAGTGAAGTACTTTGCTTTATGGGTAGAGGAAGATGATTCCATAGAAGTGGTATTCTCTGTGGTATATATCTGTCCATCCAATGTGTCATATTTATGTTGCAGAAGAGATTTACATCTCCTGAGCGGGTATTTATGCTCCCATTGGACTTGCTAATGTGTAATAGATCTGATAAGACAGGGTCTTTTGACACTATGTACTCTAGGCAGAGATTGCTTCTCAGTAGCCTGTGTGATACCAAGAAGAGGGACAAGGTTTTGAGACAATCTGCATAGTTTTTATGATTCAGACCCTTGAATTTTTTAGTAAGTAGGTGCTGTGGGCTTTCGACTTACATCAGATGTTTTGACAAGTATATACTGAAGGGGGTATTATACTTAATGACTTGACCTGATGAGTGTGGAATACTGTGGAATGATTTCATCCCTGAACCCATATGCCATACCCTTAGTAATGATCTGTGCAATGAAATAGCACTTTCTTACAGTAGTGAATACATGGTGATCAAAGGAGAGTTAATTGTCTACGTAGTTTCCTGGGTCCCTAACTACTAGATCAGTTTTCAGAAGTGTGTTGTCAATGTGATAGTTCCAAGAGACTTCTTGTTTGCCAAAGGATACTATTATACCTTTTGTAGCATTCAGTTTTAGTCCAATGTTTTGACACCATGATTTGGGAAAGGTCCTCTTTGATTGCCTTGCTGTCATCTGCAATCTTGGTTATGCTGAAACCCTTAAAAGTAGCTTTGGCCTCTAAGAAGCACTTGCCAAAATGAAGTGGCCCAAGGACTCATCCATGGGTTACATTGCTACTGAGAAATCTTTTGGAGGAGGTATAGCAGTCCATACTAACTTCCTGGGTCTATGTGTGAGCTAGTTTGCTATATAGTGTGTTATATAGGAAACAACATTTAGTTGAGTAATGTACCTACAATACCTGAGTGGGGGATAGTGTTGAATGTCTTTGCAAGATCTAGATATGCAGTATGTACTGAATTGCCCTCATCCATTGCATCAGTAACTTTCTCAAAGAAGTCAGCCAGCTTAATTAAGCAGGTTCTCCCTTTAACAAATCTGAACTGGTTTGGTTCAACAGTTTGTACGTTACATATATCCTTATTTATTCATTCCAAAATTACCCTTTCCATAGCCTTACAGATAAGGCTAGTCAGATTGTTTGATCTGTGATGGCCTAAGTCCATAGACATCCCATCTTTGTGCAAGAGGATGACAGGTGTTCTCTTCCATTCATCCAGCACAGAGCCTGCTTGGAGGCTTACATTGAATAGCCTCTGTAGAGTGTCTGACTGGTCCTTTATCAGGCTGGCCAGTAAGCAGGCTGGTATGTTATTAGACCCCCTAGTGACAGTGTTCTTGTCCTTGTTCATGGGTGATTGGGGGGGGGGGTGTAGATGCGGATATGAGATCTGGGGATGTAGGAGTGGAAAGAAGGTGTGAATTTAGGGCTGCATTTATCCACTAGTAGATTGGCTACATCCTCTGGGTCCATGTATATGATATCATTTGCTATTAGTGCTACATAGTGCTGAGCATTGTTTCTAAGGTTTGTAACGTCGTTAAAGAAGTCTTTGTGGCTGTCTGGGTGGCAAGTTTTACCTCATATCTGGCTTTGGCTGATTGGATCATTGTCTGGAGTTCCTTGTTAAGTTTAGCAAGAGCTGCTTTTTTTTTTTGCATCATCTTGAGAATTACATTTATTTTTATGCAAGTGTCGTGTCAGTAGCACAACAGGTTGCACACTTGCCTTTCTTACAGAAGGCTGTGGGTTCTATTCCCACACCAGTTAGCTGACTGCTTACACTGCAGAGCAGCATGGGGGATGTTGCAATCCTGAGTGTGCAGTCCTTCGGATGAGATATTAAATTGTGTCCCCATTGGTGGTAGCTCAGGAGCATGTAAAAGATCCCATGGCACCTATCGAAAAGAGTAGGTGTCCTTTATTCATTTAAAACTTATTTATTTACATTGAGCATTATTTACAGATAGGTTTTATAAATGTACATAATTACAAAATGATACAGTTCTATACATAATTGCATCCTTATACATTGCATATTAAGATCTTATCTGTATTATGCTTACCATTCTTAGACATTTTGAGTGATCATTTTTATTTCCTTATTAAAGCATTCTTCTTCTCTTTTATTTTTTTATTTCTCACATTTTTTTCATATTTGTATTTAAGCACCCTTACTAGTAGTTTCTCATTTTTCTCATTTATACATTTCAATATTTTGTACAATTTTAAAGAGGCTACAGATATCACTGGATTTAACAAAAATAGTTCTCCTTCATCTTTATTCATATACAGTACCCCCTTTCTCTAATGTGGTTAATCCCATATAAATGTAAAAATCACTTCTAATAATTGTTTCTCATATATTCTCGGAATCATAAAGGCTCTTGGTAGATACGCTATTTGTACCTTTAATACTGAATTTATCAAACTGAGTTTTTTATTATAAGATTGCCTATGTGATTTGCATAAAAATCCTTTAATTCTGTTCATTAGTCTTTCCCACTACTGCCAATCATTAGCGGACCGGAGTTCCGCTGTGGCGACCCCTAACCGGGAAAAGCCGAAAGATACAACAAAAAGTCTTTCCCACTATGTTCTGTTTATTTCTTTATAACCAACATTTATTCCCAGCAGTGAAGTTTCTGTCATTGTGAATTGTATTCCCCTTGTCTTTACCATATATCCCAGTTTTTTGCTTTTATCTTTATTTAATGACATATCTATTTATTTTAAGCATTCAACTACACAAAATACAACTTCTCTCATTCATAAACTATTTTTACTTGTTATAATAATTTTGTCTGTATATGCCATTAAAAACAGAATCTCTACTCCTGCTTGCATTACATACTTTGCATTCTTCATTTTACAGTTCACGTCACTTAATTCCATATTCATATCGAGAGGAAATAAAATGCATTTCAGAGGGCATCCTTGCCTTATAGCATTGTACATCTCTATTTCGTTGCTTAACAACCCATTTACCATAAGTGTCATTTTATTATTACTATAGTCTGTCATACAAATTTTGTTAATTTTATTACTGAAATCATATGCCTTCATTAATTCCCATAAAGTCTCATGCTCTATTTATCAAATGGTTTACTAATGTCACCTACCATAAGTTTTACATCCTTTCTTGGATTTATATCACCCACTATTTCTCTCACAGTCATTATCAATTCTTGAGATCCCTTCCCTTTTACACTGTGTAAACTTTCTTCCCATATATTTTCTATCTAATTTTCCAATCTTTTCTAAATTATTTTCATGTAATCTGTATTATTCAGTGTTGTTGTTCTCTAATGTATACCTTTGTTTCTGTTGCTTCTTTTTTCCATATAGATTTTAGTATTTTACTATACAATTCTTTATAGCTAAAACATATGTTTAATTATTTGTTTAGGACATGCACCAAATATTCTTTTTGCCATTCTTTAAATTATTATACATATATCCTATTCCATACAGACCTGCTGCCAAATGTAAGCATTTTGTCCAACTCATACACAGTAATCTCTTTTTCAACTTCCTTATTTTCTTGATCTGATTTTTTTTTTACCATTTTACTATCTTTCTTTTTTCTTTAAACGTTTCTTCCACATAATGAATTATAGTATCCATAATCTGTGTTTATTTCCTTTCTATCTCTCATTTTTTTATTTATTTCTCTCATTACACTATTGTCCTCTTTCACCATTTTACTTAAGTACGCTGATACTCCTGCCTTCTTTCCTTATAATAAATAACTTTGTTTAAATAATAATTCCTTATTTTTCCGTATAATAAATACCTTTGTTTAAATAATAATGCCTTATGTTTATATTTTTATATAATTCTTTTCCTTAATCATAATAGTCTCTCTTATTTTTGTTTAAATTTATGTAGCTATATATATTTTTTTTCTTTTTCTGCTTATCTTATCCTATTGTACCATTGTGAAAACATATTTCCTTTTGAAAACAATCCACCATTCTGACGACCAGTTAGCATAAAATGTCCTCAAAGTAACATGATCTTTCCATAACTGTATTATTAATTCTCTTCTTTTTTCATTCCATTCTTTTTCGTTTATTCTTTTTATTCCTTTTCCTATTCTTATATAGTTGTTAATTTCATTTACTTCCATTTGTATTTCCAAATGATCCATAAGTCCTGTTACAACTGCTTCTTTTTCTGCTATACTTATTCCTTCAGATATAATAAAGTTATCAATCTCAGATTTAAGAACACTTCTATATGTCCAGAATTTTCTGTTCCATATAGTCAGTTTATCACATTTCATAACTTCTGTCATTTTTCTTATATCCTTTCCTTTCTTTTTTCTTTTACTCCTTAAATCATAATTAAAATCTCCTGTTATTAAGATATTCATATTTACTACTGCTGCATAGTCTAAAATCTGTTGGAACAAATTCTCCCTTTCTTTACAAATAACGTAAGCATATAAAGCTATAATTCTATATACTTTTTCTTGCCATCTTACGTCTACAATAGTTAATGTTTCCATTCTTGCTGATGTTATAGCTCATATTTTCACTGCTGTCCTACAGAATACTGCTATTCTCAAGAAACAATCATTTCCCAGATTCCATATTATATTTCCGCCCCATTTTTTTCTGTTTGTATACTTTCTTCATTTGTTAAAAATCTTATATTTTCCAAAGTATTTATATTTATATCATATTTGTTATAACATTCTAAACGCCTTAGCCTGCTTACTATATTTTTAATGTTGTTTGCATTTACCAAAAGGATTCTCAGATTATTCCTTTCTGTTTTTCTTAAGAGTCAAAGGGTCATAGATTAGTACTAGGCTAACACCCTTGTGAGCCATTTTAAGCCTCGCCAGTTAACCCATGTGAGAATCAAATCCTGCAACTTGTGTCTGTTTGGCAAATATCTTAACCATTATGCCAATCTTTATTAATTAAAGGAAATCATTTTTCTACTGAACTAATGTTCTTTGATCCCCTTTGGTTTTCATTACCTGTCACCAATTTCCTTTCTTCTTCTATTTTCAATTTATACTTTTAAACTTCCTTTTCCTATCTTTTAGTATTCCCCCAACAGAATTCTTTTTTTTTCTTTCACCACTTTCCATTTTATATTTTCTTCATCACTAATTTTCAAATATTTTTCTATCTCATCATCTTTTTTATTATTTTTTTATTTATAAGTTATCCTCTATTTACAGACCTTTTCCACATTGTCATTTTTCTTCCCTCCTTTTTTCACCATTTTTTCATTCAATTCCATAGATATCCAGTTTGTTTACGTTTATAACATTCTATTTCTCAGCAGTTTGCATCATGGCCTATTTTCCCACAAAAATAACTTTTCTTTTTGTCACAGTAATTTGCAGTATGTCCTTCTCTCCCACAAAAATTGTATGTTTTTCGTTGCCCCCAGTATTCTACGACACCATTATTTCCTTCAGTATTTATAATTCTTGGAATATGCACACTTTTTTCCATTTCTCCTTTCAGCAGTGTAAACCTTGGCTGTAGATGATTGTCACTGTTGAAGTGACATCCTGACCCTTATGTGCCAAAATGGGAAAAGAGGTTATGGATGGATGGCTTACATTTCTATCCAAACACTATGCTCCGCGCGTAGGCACTGCACGGCCAGAATCAACCATACGAAAAACACTGTAGGCCAGCAGAAAAGTGAATCGAAGTGAAAAAATAACGAAAACCCCGAGGGTTACAGAAAAAACATGACTTTATTGACCAGACCGGTTTCGGCAAAAATGCCTTCTTCAGTGATACATAGTCAAAACAGTAAATGTTCAAAGTCATGAATATTTATAGACTCATGCAACCAATGAAAAAACTACCCAACCCATAGAGAAAATGGTATATTCCTACTCCAAAACAACAATATACAAATCTGAATTATAAAAATTAGACTGAAAACAAAGTCCAATAATAATGAAAATAAATGTGACAGCATGAATGAAAATAGCTTGTAGCATTGAATAATGAATAATGAAAAAACACTAGACTTCCTACATATAGTAGGCTAAGTTTCCTATGGACATGCAGATAAATTACATGGGACAAAAGCATAAAAATATATATATACCTCTTGACGAGCCAAGAAAAACAACATAGAGATAATACAGACATATTATTGTTGACATCATATGATGAACTAACATAATGCAATAATTAGCATTAATGTATAGAAAACACATATGATTAATTATAATAATATACCACAAAATTGAAATGGTTCATCAAGAAAAATCTTTGTAATTTTGGATCAACATATAGTCCTAGTAAAGTGGACACTTATGATATAGTGTCCACTTATGACTAAAATAGACAAATACATTAGTTAGATAATTGCAACCATGTATCAATGCAGAAACATTAAACACCCTAGATATCAATAAATTCCTAATAGGACTGATAATTATAAATGGTCATTTAGACCTGGTGGAAAAAGCGCACCCAATGTGATGATCCAATATTTTTCCTTATGATTTAAGATACTATGCCATCCTTGTGAGTTGTTACGATCACCAATAATTCTATCAATAATCATAAAAGTAAATTGAGCATTTTGATGTTTCAATGTATGGCGAAATAAAGCATTGGTTTCTTTTTTGTTCTTAATATCACTTCTGTGTTCATTGATATGAGTTCTAAATGTCTTGAGGTTTGGCCAATATAAAATGCTGAACACTGACAGGTGGCTAAATATATTACCCAGCTGGTGCTGTAGTTTCCAAAAATTTTGCAATCATACACTCTACTAGTATTTTGACTGGTAAACTGTTTGAATTTGTGAACCTGTTTACTTGAGCCACAATGACCACAAGGGAAGGTACCCAACAGTTCATCCCCAGACATAGTAAGCTGCTTATATATTGCCCCCCCACTTTCGTTATGTTTAAAGTGAGAAAACAGTGAGCCCAATGTTTTTCCTCTCCTATATGCAAACTGGCACTGAGGTCCCAAAAATGCTCTTAGCTGTTCATTAGCCAATAAGATGTTCCAGTGTTTGTTAATAATGCCCTTAATGGCATTGTAATTTCTACCATAAGTAGTAACAAACCTTATCATAGATGCAGATGAGTCACTTGGCTGTGTTTTGTATTGTAATAAGATATCTCTGTCCATATTGGTACACCAATCCATTGCCCTAGCAATGTCCTGTTCCTTATAACCTCTGTTTGCAAATCTCTGATATAAATCCAAGCTGGCTTTCTCATATTCGAATTGTGTAATACTAATACGTTTCATCCGCATAAATTGGGACTTAGGTATGTTGCTGATGGTGTGGCGTGGATGCATACTCGAAGCATGCAATATAGTATTGTATTGGGGATATTTACGATAAGTCTTAGTATTCAAAGTATGGTCACTGTTCCTGGTAACAGTAACATCCAAAAAATTAATAGATTGTAAATCATAAGTGACCGTAAACTCAATACCCCAAATATTGCCATTGAGATAATCAACAAATTCTTGCAAATATGTAGCATTCGCCCGCCACACCATCCAACAATCAGCCAGATACCTACGCCATATATCGATTTCCACAAGATAGATGTTATGTAGCGGCTCATAAATCATACATTCTTCGAAATAGGCCATAAAGAAATCGGCATAAATGGGAGCAAAAGAAGCTCCCATAGCCATGCCTTGGAGCTGCCAGTAACATTCCCCCTGGAATTAAAAAATGTTTTTATTTAATACATGTTCAGTCATGCAAATAAGAAGTGTGTTAAATCCAGGAGGATATAGGGCAGACCGATCTAGCCAATACTGTAGTGCTTGTAGACCTGCCCAGTGTGGAATACTGGTATATAAGGCTTTGACATCTAGTGAACACATGAGCCAAGCAGGTTCCAGCTATGTGTCCTGAATAATTTGTAAAAATTGTGTTGTATCTTGTAGTCAAATTCAATAGGGATAACCAAGATTATATAAGAGGACGCCCATTTGAGGTACATAGGACTGTGAGATTTGTGGATGTCGGACAGGGGTCCACACCCACTAGGACGAGAAAAAGACCTAGGTCTATTTTAAAGACTAGAGACAAGTTCAACACCAGTACATCAGGGGAAGATTCCTCATTTACTGATAATGATAGTGTCGGGCAAAAGGAATCACCTAATCGTAAAAAAGTAAACATTAGTGTCCCTTTAGAAATGGTATCAGGCGTCGAGGTGGACGCAAACACAAACACAGCCACAAAACACAATTCCCTAGAGGGGTTGATTCAAAATTTCACAACATAACCAATTGTGAATATCAAAATGTTTTAAATCTTTCTGATGTAACATTGTCTCCTGAACAACAAAAACTTTTGAATAAAGGACTTGGATATGTACCTGGGTTTTTCGTGGATGAATACCAGATTGTTAAAGATATCACCTGTTTCTGTCGCAACCTTAATCTTAAACTGTTTTTTGTTGACAGGGAGCCTCAAAGATCTACTGAATTCAGATTTATCAAATCTGAATTTCAGCCTCCAATGAATAAATATGTGTCTATATTTATGCAATCTGTACTCAGAGGTTTACATTTTCAACATAAGGAATATACTATACTAGGACATAATCTCTCACCGCTCGAAACCATTGCCCTACAAGAATAACGCAATAATCACAATATTGCAATATTGCCGGCAAATAAGGGTGGAGTGGTGGTAATTATGAACATGAGTCACTATCTTAGTGAGGGCAGATCACAACTTACTGACACTAGATGCTACATGCATATGGACATTGATCCTACTCCAGTTTTTAAAAAGGAGATTGATTCCTTTTTGCATTTAGCTGAGGAAGAAGGTATCCTCTGTAGGACTAGTGTTGTGCACCTCACTGTTCAGGACCCACAAAAACAAATTTTATATCTTCTCCCCAAAATTCATAAATCTATTTTTAATCTTCCAGGTAGACCAATCGTCTCTGGCATTGGATCTCTAACTGAACCATTATCCATGTTCCTCACTCAACATCTCAAACCTCTATTGAGCTTTGTCAGGGCAAGACTACAAGATACAACACAATTTTTACAAATTATTCAGGATACGCAGCTGGAACCTGCTTGGCTCATGTGTTCACTAGATGTCAAAGCCTTATATACGAGTATTCCACACTGGGCAGGTCTACAAGCACTGCAGTATTGGTTAGATCGGTCTGCCCTATATCCTCCTGGATTTAACACACTTCTTATGTGCATGACTGAACATGTATTAAATAAAAACATTTTTTATTTCCAGGGGGAATGTTACTGGCAGCTCCAAGGCACGGCTATGGGAGCTTCTTTTGCTCCCATTTATGCCAATCTCTTTATGGCCTATTTCAAAGAATGTATGATTTATGAGCCGCTACATAACATCTATCTTGTGGAAATCGATATATGGCGTAGGTATTTGGATGATTGTTGGATGGTGTGGCGGCGGATGCTACATATTTGCAAGAATTTGTTGATTATCTCAATGGCAATATTTGGGGTATTGAGTTTACGGTCACTTATGATTTACAATCTATTAATTTTTTGGATGTTACTGTTACCAGGAACAGTGACCATACTTTGACTACTAAGACTTCTCGTAAATATCCCCAATACAATACTATATTGCATGCTTCGAGTATGCATCCACGCCACACCATCAGCAACATACCAAAGTCCCAATTTATGCGGATGAAACGTATTAGTTCTACACAATTTGAATATGAGAAAGCCAGCTTGGATTTATATCAGAGATTTGCAAACAGAGGTTATAAGGAACAGGACATTGCTAGGGCAATGGATTGGTCTACCAATATGGACAGAGATATCTTATTACAATACAAAACACAGCCAAGTGACTCATCTGCATCTACGATAAGGTTTGTTACTACTTATGGTAGAAATTACAATGCCGTTAAGGGCATTATTAACAAACACTGGAACATCTTATTGGCTAATGAACAGCTAAGAGCATTTTTGACACCTCAGTGCCAGTTTGCATATAGGAGAGGAAAAACATTGGGCTCACTGTTTTCTCACTTTAAACATAAGGAAAGTGGGGGGGCAATATATAAGCAGCTTACTATGTCTGGGGATGAACTGTTGGGAACCTTCCCTTGTGGTCATTGTGGCTCATGTAAACAGGTTCGCAAATTCAAACAATTTACCAGTAAAAATACTAGCAGAGTGTATGATTGCAAAATTTTTGGAAACTGCAGCACCAGCTGGGTAATATATTTAGCCACCTGTCAGTGTTTGGCATTTTATATTGGCCAAACCTCAAGATCATTTAGAACTCGTATCAATGAACACAGAAGTGATATTAAGAACAAAAAAGAAACCAATGCTTTATTTCGCCATACATTGAAACATCCAAATGCTCAATTTACTTTTATGATTATTGATAGAATTATTGGTGATCGTAACAACTCACAAGGATGGCATAGTATCTTAAATCATAAGGAAAAATATTGGATCATCACATTGGGTGCGCTTTTTCCACCAGGTCTAAATGACCATTTATAATTATCAGTCCTATTAGAAATTTATTGATATCTAGGGTGTTTAATGTTTCTGCATTGATACATGGTTGCAATTATCTAACTAATGTATTTGTCTGTTTTAGTCATAAGTGGACACTATATCATAAGTGTCCACTTTACTAGGACTATATGTTGATCCAAAATTGCAAAGATTTTTCTTGATGAACCATTTCAATTTTGTGGTATATTATTATAATTAATCATATGTGTTTTCTATACATTAATGCTAATTATTGCATTATGTTAGTTCATTATATGATGTCAACAATAATATGTCTGTATTATCTCTATGTTGTTTTTCTTGGCTTCGTCAAGAGGTATATATATATTTTTATGCTTTTGCACAATGTAATTTATCTGCATGTCCGTAGGAAACTTAGCCTACTATATGTAGGAAGTCTAGTGGTTTTTCATTATTCATTATTCAGTGCTACAAGCTATTTTCATTCATGCTGTCACATTTATTTTCATTATTATTGGACTTTGTTTTCAGTCTAATTTTTATAATTCAGATTTGTGTATTGTTGTTTTGGAGTAGGAATATACCATTTCCTCTATGGGTTGGGTAGTTTTTTCATTGGTTGCATGAGTCTATAAATATTCATGACTTTGAACATTTACTGTTTTGACTATGTATCACTGAAGAAGGCATTTTTTGCCGAAACCGGTCTGGTCAATAAAGTCATGTTTTTTCTGTAACCCTCGGGGTTTTCGTTATTTTTTCACTTCAGTTCACTTTTCTGCTGGCCTACAGTGTTTTTTTACATTTCTATCCCCCAGTCCACATACCCCTGTTATCACAAACTTTTGAAATGGCTATTGCTTCTTTACGTGTGCTTTTTAAATGTCCTTTCAAAGTCTCTCTTTTCACTTTTGTCCAAATCTGTATCTGTATTTTGTTCAACTACATAATTATTCCACAGATTATCATTCTGTCTTTTTTCATACTCAAAAACTAAAAGACGACCACTGGAACCACAGCACTCGTTTGAACACCGATTTATTTGAGTAAAGCGCTTTTCGTCTCCACAATAGTAGACTTCCTCAGACAAATTGCATAATAATTTCCTTCATTTAAATACATGTCAGCTGGCTCAAATTAAAAACATTCAACCAATCAACATACTGTTTTACATGACATCACTGTATACAAATATATGTACAAAATTAAGGGTACAGTTTGCTGTCATCTCCCTTTTAAAATAAATAAATTTAAATGGAAAAACACAAAAATTCTAAAAGTATATGTGCATAACTAAGAATAAACAAGTTGTTATGTTAAGGGAATAATATGTTTGAATGTTTCCCTAACGTGTTAAGCTTTTCAGCTTTAAAATGCACACAATCAAAGTCACTTCATTTAAGCCTGGAGGGGTATAAGAGTTCAGTCTGAATTGCCAGAGAAGCTCCTGTCTAAATGTTGGGGACCTCCTTTTACACTGACAGATACTTGACCTATCACATTCGGAAAAAGACCCCCAACAAATGCACTAGCTAGGCATTGTACAGAACATCCTACACACCACTTCCTTTTCAAAGTGATAGATCAAGTATCTGTCAGTGTAAAAGGAGGTCTCCAACATTTATTGTTAGAAAGACAGGAGCTTCTCTGGCAATTCAGACTGAATTCTTATATCCCTCCAGGCTTAAATGAAGTGACTTCGATTGTGTGCATTTTAAAGCTGAAAAGCTTAACACTTTAGGGAAACATTCAAGCATATTATTCCCTTAAAATAACTTGTTTATTCTTAGTTATACACATATACTTTTAGAATTTTTGTGTTTTTCCATTTAAATTTATTTATTTTAAAAGGGAGATGACAGCGAACAGTACCCTTAATTTTGTACATAGATTTGTATACAGTGATGTCATGTAAAACAGTATGTTGATTGGTTGAATGTTTTTAATTTGAGCCAGCTGACATGTATTTAAATGAAGGAAACTATTATGGAATTTGTCTGAGGAAGTCTACTATTGTGGAGACAAAAAGCGCTTTACTCAAATAAATTGGTGTTCAAACGAGTGTTGTGGTTCCAGTGGTCTTTTATTTATTTTTTGGTGCTGTTTATGTGTCTTGGAATCCTTGTTTTTTCCATACTCAGATAGGGAATTTCCCATACCATGAGCAGTCTCAAAAATAATGTTACAAAATATCTTTCTTTATTAAAACAAAAGCTGTTACCTCTTGTACTTTCATGCCGAAGGGAAGTATTATAGTGCCCTATACCTCATATTATTCAGTTCCTTATTTTCTTTACTCTGTTTTCTCACTATGCATTTTCTTTTTATGCTGTTGTCTTTTTTTTTCTTTTTCTTTCTGATCTCCGTAACTGCTTATGACTGTCTCTGCATATGCTATTTTGCTTTTGAACATTTTCCCCTTTCAGAATTGCCTCCAAGGTTTATTCCTGTATTTTCTCCATTATCTCACCCCAGGAAGCATCTCCTTCATTTTCAGGTTTACTCTGATTATTAATTTCATGAATTACATTATTCCATAGCCCTTCTACTGGAGGGTTGTAGCAAAGCATTCCTCTTTGCCACCTACTCCAACTCAGTATATAGATTGTTTTGAAATACTGATTCTGAATCCTTTATAGTTTCACAAACATCACTCTGCAAGCTAGTGTGTGCCTTGGCTCCTTCCATTACTCTTTTCATGTTGCGCACTGTCGCTCGTCCTGTCAGGATAAAACAGATGAACAGTTGTGGCTTGGTTCAGTCAGCTTTATTACAAACACATTAGGAAAACCACATCAGGAATGAGGCTTAGTAACTTAAACTTAAATAAACTTACAACAGACTGACTACTACACTCATACATGTTAACAATCTGGCTGTTCTCTCAAAATGGCACTGCTGCCTGCACATGCTCGCTATTTGCATGCAGGTGCCTACATCTGGAAATGCTTCTTAAAGTTACACACACACACACACACACACACACACACACACACACACACACACACACACACACACTGCTCTACATCCTCCCTCTTTGAGAAATACATCATATACCAAATGACAGTATTCATTGACATGCAGTTACACAGAACTGATCTTCTGACATGCAGTTATACAGAGCTAATTCTATGACATGCAGCCATTCAAAATTTGACACATATAAAACAATCATGTCCAGATTGCTGTGTGCTTTACACTAAGTTTAGAGATACTACCTGATTGTGTAACATAAAAATCAGAATTGGATCTAGCAACGGGGACTGTCTTCAAGGAATGTTCCACTCTGGGGACATCTGAGACATCATGAGGAATGGGAATGGATACTGAGACATGTTCTTCAGTATGAACATTGTCAGGGTTGCTGTGAGAT
This sequence comes from Protopterus annectens, assembly GCF_019279795.1. Classification (NCBI taxonomy): domain Eukaryota; kingdom Metazoa; phylum Chordata; order Ceratodontiformes; family Protopteridae; genus Protopterus; species Protopterus annectens. The sequence goes on from NC_056747.1 coordinate 616,097,835, forward strand.
TTAGAGTCTGTATCACAGGCATAATGTTGCAATATTGTTTCAGACACAGGAAGAAGATGCCTGCGGTTTGTCCTGTATTCTCTACTCTCATATTCTCCTAAGTAGGATCTCAGCTCGGCATATATGCCTCTCACTTGACCAATTCGATCAAAGCCTTTTGCTGTTTGCATCCTCACTGTTTCCTCTTCTTGTAATGGATGAAGAAATCTGCTCTTTTTCTCATAGCTGGATTTCTGAAAGAAACATTTCTTAAAGAGTTGGTCTTTGATTGCTCTGCTGGTTTTAGCATTAGGCCCCAACAAACTAGAACTGATAGGCAAGGTTTTTCTGGTTTGCCTAGATAGAAGTCTCTGAACAGGCAAGCCAAGTAGGTTGCCACGGGGTATATTCTTGAGATTAAGCAAATTCAAGAAGATATTGGTATTGTCACTCTTTGACCTCTCTAGTAATTACTTTCCATTCTGTACTGCATGCTCAGCAAGACTGTTTGACTGTGGGTATTCCAGACTACTAGTAACATGGATAAAGTCACAGTCTTTTGTAAATTTCTGAAACAGTTGACTGGTATACTGGGTGCCATTGTCAGAAATATTTTATGTGGACTACCATGGTCTGAGAAATGCTGTTTCATCTTAGGAATAACAGCACTGGATGTTAGGTTTGGTAGCAAATCGATCTCAAACCAGTTCGAACAAGAGTCTACCAACATTAAGTAATGCTGATTGTTTCACTCAAACATATCAGTGGCTATTGCTGACTAAGTTAGTTCAAGAATCTGGCTTAGCTGAAGTGGCTGTTTTTGCAAGTGCGGTTTAGTACTATTGCATACTGAACAAGAAGAAAGCACTTTATCAATGTCCTTTGATAGAGAAGGCCAAAATACAAGACCTCTCGCCCTTTGTTTGGTAGAATTAGAACCTGGGTGGCTACTATGCAAAATCTGAATGTGTTCATGTTGTAAGAAAGTAGGAACAATAACTTTGTGACCTTTGATAATGATAACATCTTCCATCAGCAACTCATCTCTGTATGGAAAATAAGGTTGTACTTCTGGAACTACACAGGATTGCTTTGATGGCCATCCAGCATTGATGAAGTGGTTGAGCTTCTGCAAAATTGCATCAGTCTTTGTATGATCTCTTAGCTCATCAAGTCTTGTGGTAGAAGAATTACGTACTTCCATGACATCAAAGTCAAAATTCTCTGCATCAAGCTGTTCTGTGGCATTTCTGGGTGATCTGGATAAGATATCAGCCAGATAAAGAAGTTTGCCTTTTGTATAGACCATTTTGAAATTATACTTTTGTAATCTGAGCATCATTATTTGTAGTCTTGCTGGAGTGGTATGCATAGTCTTCCTTAAAATTGTGACTAGAGGTTGATGATTAGTTTCGACTTGGATTGTTCAGCCATAAATGTAAATGTTAAGTTGTCTATCTCGCCTTCGTTTCTTGCTTGTTGGACTCGGCCATCTTCTATAGCTCGAGAGCTGTTTACTGGCTCGAGGCTACCCCTTATCCCATGATGCCTAGCGCTAGCTACCCAGATCTCATTTGCTGCTTCAGCTGCGAGGTTCGTTGTTACTGGCTCAGGCTTGTATAAGTTTTATTGAACTACTTTTTCTGTTAGATTAGGGTTTTTCTGGTAGTTTATTGTTTAAAATAATAGTCGCTGACTAGTTTGTTGTAATTTAGTGTATTTGTAGCTTTCCCTTGGAACTCGTTTTTATTAGAGAGTCCCCCCCCCCCCTTTCCCTCTTGTAGGTAGTGTCTTAGTTTAAGCCTTTTCTTCTTTCTGATTGTTAGGTAGCCGTTTAAGTTAGAGGCTTCCTAGTTTAAAAAATATATATATATATATATATATATATATATATATATATATATATATATATATCTTTAACTGTAGTATACTGTGTGTTTTTTGTTTTGTTAGTGGATAGTGTTTAGTATCAGTTTTGCTGTTCGGCCTTTTGGCCAAAACAACTCAGTGTAGTATCTGTCTAGTTGTGGATATGTCTAAAAAATCCAAGCTGTCTGGATTCAAGAAGTGTGACTCATGCTGTCAGAAAATGTCTCTGACAGATGGGCACACTTCTTGCATCTATTGCTAAGGCGCAGTGCACCTGCAGGACTCTTGTTCTGTATGCCATGCATTTAGCCCAAGAGTTCTGCAGGAGCGCAAAAATAAGCTTATTTTGAGGAGTCTTCTTAAGCCCCAGGATTCACCAGCCAAGGCTCAGCCTGTGAACTCTCCTAAAACGACCAAATCTTCGGCAACCAGCTCGGAGCCGTCATTGGCCCAAGCCTTACCTACTACTTTGGTTCCGGCCGGAACCGAGGAGACTGCCTCCCCTTCGGCTCCAGCAGTACCTTCGGAGCCGTCGCGGACCCACAAGAGGCCGAGGTCCCCTTCTCTAGAGTCTATACATTCGGCTCTTTGGTTTCCCCTGTTGCAGAGTGACTGCAGTCACAGATCCTCCCACTCTTCTCGATCCTCTAGGCTCTCGGATCATGACATGGAGAGAGTGGTCAGTAGTTGTTGAAGTCGCAGGCACTGGCCAAAATGTTGTCCAGCCCTCCTCAACAGGTGTCGGCTCCGTCCGTTTCTATCGATGTTCCTCCTCCGACTCCATTGAGCTCGGAGCCGGAGTTTGTTGGGGTTCGAATCGTGGAATCGTCAGCTCCGATAACGATTTCTCCTTCGGTTCCATCGTCGGCTCCTATCCCCTCGATGGTGCTGTCCATTGAGGGATCTGGGCGCCAAGACTCCCTCGTTGGCTCCGAGGGGTCGAGTGGCATCAGACCCTTGTCCGACCCCGTTTTGTTTCTCGGAGCATCGGCGCAGGTGAGCTCGGCTCCTACATCGGCCTTGGAGCCGTCTCCCTCAGTGCGGAGGTGGATTCCAGTTTCCTCTGAACCGGAGCCTTCTCTGCATCGTGGCAGGGATGCCTTTGATGTCATAAGGAGTGTACTGGCCTCTGAGTCAGCTCCACTTTCGACCCTACTGGCTCCGTCCCCTGTAGTGCCTGCGGCAACCTCTGCCTCTCCTCCAGACCCCAAGTGTGGGGAACCGCGCTCCAGAGCACCCCACTGGGTGTTTCCTCTTCTTTCGAGGCCTCCCCTGATCATTCAGAGGAGCCCCTTCGGAAGAGGAAGTGCAAGAGGAAGCACATTGACTCCCCCGAGTCTGTCACTTCAGATACGGGTTTGGATGAATTGGAAGGGTCCCCAAGATCCCCCTCTGAAGATGTTTCCTTTTCGGACATCCTAGAAATGCTTAAGCAGAGGGGGAACTGGAATGCCCTAGCCCCTACCGAGGACAAATCTGTATTCCTGGATGCGTTCAGTTCCCGACCTTCCACCTCCTGGGTTTCTCCACCTTTCAATCCACTAATGTCAGTGGTGGCTCGAAGGGCTTGCTCAGCCCCGGATACAGTGGAACCAACCCCGAGGAGACCCGACAAGTTTATCACTGCACCCCCTGATAAACAGTTCCTTACTAAGGATGTTCCCTTAGATGCCATGGTGGTAGCAGCAGCTACTAAAAAGGAGTTAGCGGAAACTTCTTCCTCTGTCCATCTTTCTAACAAGGCATCTAGGACCATGGATAGATACGGGAAGCGAATGTTTGCTTCCGCGACCTTTTCCATGAGGTCACTGAATTACTTATGTCATTTTACCAGGCTTTAGAGGGATCTCCTGAAAGAGCTCGGAGATACCCTTCAGGATCCATCAGCTGAAGGGGCTCAAGCTAAAGTGGCTTCTCAGCTGGCGACCCTTAATTCTGTAGTCAACTCCTCCATGAGGCTCATTTCTTATGCAGCCGATGGTGCGAGTAGAGCCGCAGGTACAGGCGTGGCCCTCAGGAGACACGCATGGATGCGGCTGTGTAACTTTGCGGAACCCTTTAGAGCGTCGTTCACCAGCACTCCCTTTGACGGTTCCTTTCTTTTTGGACCACAGGTGAAAGACACTCTGACTAGGTGTGAACAGGAAGGCAAGACTCTCTCTGCCGTGGGAGTCAGTTTTTCCACTCCTTCCAGACCATACCCCAAGGTTCAGAAGAGTGGTAAAATGTGGTTTCAGAAATCCCAGGGAGCCTCGCCTGACACACGTAGTGATTTTTCCTCCAGGGGCAGAGGAGGAAACAACAACAACAGATGCCGCCCTCGTGGCAGAGGGGGTCCGCAGAACCAGGTTAGCAGAGAATCCTTCTCTGACAAGCCCTTCCAGCATCCCTGAAATGTTGCATGGCTGCCTGCCTCTGGAGGCAGTCGGGGGAAGACTTTCACTGTACCCAAAAGCCTGGCATAACCTAACACGAGACAAATGGGTACACTCAATCATATCCGGAGGCTACATAATTCCCTTCTTTCAACCCCCCTTACCGTCAAGCAAATCCCTTCCAGATGTTCCACCCAATCTGAGGGCCCAAGCAGTCATAGAAGTTTCAAGACTGCTAGAAAAAAGAGTCATCCAGGAAGTCCTGGCAGACCAACACAGATCCGGAACTTACTCAAGGTTCTTTTTGGTACCAAAAAAGACAGGGGACTGGAGACCAATATTGGATCTCAGCAGACTAAACAAGTCTGTTCAAAGAACAAGGTTTCGGATGGTCACACTACAGTCCATTCTACCCTTTTTGGGTCAGGACAATTGGATGTGCTCAATAGATCTTCAGGATGCGTACTATCACATCAAAATGGACAGGCGCTCCAGGAGGTTTCTTCGCTTCCAGCTGGGAGCCAGTCATTACCAGTTCAGAGCTCTTCCCTTTGGTCTCACCACAGCCCCCAAGGTGTTCACCAAATGCATGGCAGTAATCATGGCTCACCTGAGGCGTCGGGGATTCCAGGTGTTTCCATATCTAGACGACTGGCTCCTTACTGCTACTACCAGGCATCAACTCCTTCAAGCCAGGGACTATACAATTACAGTTTATGCCCAGCTAGGCATTACTATAAATTTTGAAAAATCTGCCTTGTTGCCCTGTCAATCTATTACCTATATAGGAGCAGATTTAGATACAAGAAGTATGTCCGCAAGGCTACCGCCAGACAGGGTGGCCACAATTTGGCAGCAAGTTCATATCCTCATGCAGTGCAAAAGGGTACAAGTCAGGTTGGTCCTTCAAACTCTGGGTTCTATGGCAGCGGCAATTCTTCTGATACCTCTGGCCCGTTTTCACATGAGAATTCTTCAGTGGCTTCTTTTCACACAGTGGTCCTTTCAACAGCTCCCCATATCTCACATGATCATGATTACAGAAGCATGCAAAAGGCACCTTTCCTGGTGGATGGTCTCCCCACTAGTATCTCAGGGCAGACCATTCATCCAGCTCCCTCCGGTTGCCACAGTGACCACGGATGCCTCACTGATAGGGTGGGGGGGGGGGGCATTATCAGGGCAGGACAGTCCAAGGCACTTGGCAGCCTCATGAGTACCATCTGCACATAAATGTCTTGGAGATGAGAGCCGTGCTCCTAGCGTTGCAAGCCCTTCAGGACTCTCTCCCTTCTGGGACCATTGCAATTCAAACGGACAACATGTCAGTGGTGTGGTACATCAACAAGCAGGGTGGAACCAGGTCCTACCCCCTATGTTGAGAAGCACTCAGACTCTGGCAGTGGGCGATTTCCTCCCAACGATTTCTGATTGCGACGCACATCCCTGGGAAGTCCAACGTCATAGCGGACAGGCTCAGCAGAGCTATTCTCATGCCTCACGAGTGGTCTCTGAATCAGGTAGTTGCGGATCTGATCTTCTGCAAATGAGGACAGCCTTGCTGCGATTTGTTTGCCACCCCCCTTCAACAGCAAATGCAGCAACTACTTCTCCCTTTTACCACTTCCCGGTCACCCTCCCAGAGACGCTCTAGTCCACGACTGGCCTCAGGGACTTCTTTATGCCTTCCCTCCGTTCCCTCTTATACCCAAACTCATACAGAAAGCTATTCCTTTGGGTTGCAAAATGATCCTCATTGCCCCCTACTGGCCTCGACAGATATGGCTTCCGTTCCTGCACCGTTACCTCCTCGAGCAGCCCTGGGCTCTGGATCCTATTCCAGACCTGCTGATTCATCAATCACAGGAGCTGCATCAATCCCTCCAAACACTCCAGCTCACAGCTTGGTTGATCCAATTCCGACCCTAGCTAGGCTTCCCAGCATTTCCCCGGCCATGCGTGAGATTATTGTCTCCTCTCACAAATCCGCTACTAGGAAGACTTATGCTAGCAAATGGAAACGTTTCTCTTGTTGGGCAGAGGCTAGGAACATAGATCCCTTTTCAGCCCCAGTTCACGAAATCTTGGAATTCCTAACAGAGCTTTTTCATTCTGGGTCCGCTTCTGCTACAATCAGGGTTCAACTAGCGGCCATCTCTAACTTTCATGTCGGTTTTTCTAATATAAACATTATGTCTCATAAGCTTTGTAAAGCCTTTCTCAGAGGGACTACTCTCCTTAGGCCCCCAGTGAGAGATCCCCCTCCTCCTTGGGACCTTAATTTGGCACTAACCTCCTTGATTATGCCCCCTTTTGAACCGGCAGCATCCTGCTCCATTAAGTTTCTATCTTGGAAAACTCTCTTTCTGATAGCTATTACCTCAGCCAGACGTGTCTCGGAACTTCAGGCACTAAGTGTTCATCCTCCGTACTTAGTTTTTCATAAGGACAGGGCTGCTCTGAGAACTAATCCCTCCTTCCTTCCGAAAGTCTGCGCAGAGAATAATCTAAACCAATCTATAGATCTCCCTGTGTTTTTCCCTAACCACACCAACAAGGCAGAATACAAATTACACCTTTTGGATGTTCATAGACAATTGCGTTTTTACCTGCATAGAACGAAGGATATAAGAAAGTCGGACCAACTTTTCCTTTCCTATGCTAAGGGCAAACAGGGTCTTCCAGTTTCCAAAGTGACCCTGTCCAGGTGGTTGTCTCACATTATTACCTTCATTTATCAACTAAGGAACAAAGAGTTGTCTATCAAACCGAAAGGTCATTCTACTAGGGCTTTAGCCACCTCTGTAGCCTTCCAGTCTAGGTTGCCCATGGACTGTATCTGTGCCGCTGCTACGTGGGCAAATCCTCATACCTTTATTTCTCATTACAAGTTAGACATTGTCTCCAGGAGTAGAGCTAACTTTGGTTCCGCTGTTCTGAAGAGTCTGTTCCAATGAGCCGCTCAGGATCGTAGGTGCTAGGGACGCTGTCCCAACAAGCAAGAAACGAAGGCGAGATAGACAACTTAACATAAAGAAGTTATGTACCTACCATAACGTTCCATGTTAGTTTTCTTCATATCGCCTTCTTTCTTGAATCCCCCCCTCCATCCCCCTGTCCTATTGGACCGAAAGGAGTTCAGGTTTCACTGGCTGAGTGTTCCCTGGTTTGTTTCCTCTACTGACTTAAGAGGTTATGACAGGTAGGTTTAACCTTCTGCTTGGAGGGATTTCATTCTTTAGCTATGGCTGGGGTTAGCTATTTCAAACGAGATCTGGGTAGCTGGCGCTAGGCATCATGGGATAAGGGGTAGCCTTGAGCCAGTAAACAGCTCTCGAGCTATAGAAGATGGCCGAGTCGGAGCCGAGGATCAGCTCCGATCCCAACAAGCAAGAAAGAAGGCGAGATGAAGACAACTAACATGGAACTTTATGGTAGGTGCATAACTTCTTTTTATGGAGCATGCAAACACAATTGCCAAAAGTTCCTTCTCAATTTGAGCATACTGCATCTCAGTTTGGGTAAGAGTTCTAGATGAACAGGCAACAGTTCTACCCTCTTGAAGAATAACTGCACCAAGACCGAACTTTGAAGCATCACAGGAAATAACTACTGGTTTGTGGACATCATAGTTTCTCAATGTAGGCAGATTGGCAATTTGCTGTTTGAGGTTATGAAATGCTCTCTGGTGGTGTTCTAACCATGACCAGGCAACATTTTTGCGTGTCAGCTCTCTTAAAGGCAGTGATAACTCACTAAAGTCATGGATATATTTGCCCAAATAGTTAACCATACCAAGAAAATGCTGTAGGGATTGCATATTGTCTGGAGCTTGCATCTCAAGAATGGCTGGTTGTTTAGAAGGGTGTGGTTGTAAGCCTGTACTGGTAAATAAATGACCTACTTAAGTAACTTTCTGGTAGTCTGAATTTACACTTCACAGGATTAAGTTTCAAGTACACTTCACACGCTCTGTCCAGAACTTTCCTGAGGTTTCTGTCATGCTCTGCTTCACCGACCAACTAGTAAATCATCAACTTATTATAGCACACGGATAGCCCGAAAAAACTTGCTCCATTGCACGCTGAAAGACTTTACTGGCAGAATTTATTCCAAAAGGCAGCCTGCGGAATCTGTATCTTTTATTTTTATTTTATTTATTTATTTAACATTTATTAACCAGGGGAAGTCCGACTTGGAACAAAGCCAATTTTCAGCGAAGGCCCGGGGAGAAATGCTCCAGGTGCGTGTATTTGTATCTTTGTATCTACCAAATGTTGTACTGAATGTAGTCAGTAGTAAAGATTTGTGATAAAGCATTACTTGCCAAAATTAACTCTTTGCATCCAGGACCAAAAAAACTGCGGAATTGGCATGAGTGCGGCAACCTCCTCGACTGTATGCATAGGGTGATGAGGTCTCTTTAATGCCTCATTTAAGTCTCTTGGGTCAATGCATATTCTGATTTCATCTGAACTTTTCTTATGAGCAGCTGCCATGGAAGACACCCACCAAGTTGGTTCTATGACTGGACAAATCACACCTTGATGCACTATTTTGTCTAACTGAACCTTGACTTTTTCCTGCATAGCTATTGGAACTCTCCTCGCTGGCCTGACCACTGGACTGACGTCTGGGTCTACTTTCATGGAGCACACAACAAGAAGTTTGCCTAACTTGTCATCGAAAACATCAACATACTCTGACAAAATAGCATCACTGAAGCTGGAACTGGGACATGAGCTTACATGATATACTTCTTTTGTATAAGAAAGCATTTCATTCTCAAACTGTCTCTGAGACCTGTTAATGATTGCACAGGTCTTCTGACTACATAAAATTGCAAGCTGTAACTGTTCCTAGCCAAATAGCATGAAAGCACTACTGAGCCTTCAGTTTGAATCTCTTCTCCTCCATAAGCAACAAGCTTTGCACATTAACCAAATTAAGTTTCTTACCAGCGTTCACTCTAACAAATGTTTTTGCTGACATCACATTACACTTTGAACCAATGTCTACTTTGAGCTCCATGGGTTTACCATTGGTCAGGACAATACAAAATACTTAATTCTTTGCCAATAAATCAACTGCATTAACCTTTTCACCAACCACAGATACACCATCTACATAGAAAGTAGGGTTGCGGCTTTCTACATGATCAATTTGCTTTTTTGAGTGACCTTTCTTAATAATTGAATGAGGCTTGCTTGATTTACAGAACTTTCGAAAGTGGTTTAATTTTTTACACTGAGCATGTCTGTTTTGCTAAGCTAGTCCTGGAACTTGCTAGAAAGCTATGGGTCCTCCCTGGGAATCCTGCAGGGGCTGCAGCTGGCATGTGCTTAGGTCTGCTTCTGCTTGGCACATGCTGCATGCTGTGAAACTAAGCTCTTGTCACTGGTAAGCATACTTGTGTGCCTTTCCGTGAGCTCGTGGATTTGACCAATCTCAATGGTTTTGCTCAAAGTTAAATCACTGTCACGAAGCAAAATCTTTCTCACTGCAGCACTATTAATGCGTCTATATCACGTTATCGAAAGTTTACGTAATCAAATCAATAAAGGTTGAACTTTATTGATCGATTAAGTAAAACATCGAATAACGTAAAAAAAAAAATAAATAAATAAATAAATAAATGGCGTAGGCGGGGGGAGCAAGCCTCCCTGCACCCCCTACTTTAATATACCAACTCCGAGACCGCACTACATTGAGGTAAACGGAGATTTCCATTTACTTGCACGATGTTCTTCACTTTCGATATTGCGTGCCGACAATATCAGACTCAATATTGTCAGCTTACAACAACGTGAAGTAGACCCCTATTAACATCATACACAAGCATGTCCTTTATTAATTCATCTTTCAAATCACCAAATTTGCATGTTTTAGCCTTATTTCTCAAGTCAGTGATATACGCTGCAAAAGTTTCATCTGGCTTTTGCTCTCTTGTATAAAATAGGTGCCCCTCAAATGTAACATTTGTCTGGGGGTTGCACATTTCTCTAAATTTACACTTCAAGCACTCAGGGTCAATATGGTGGTTTCCCTTCTCCTGCATATACTGCTGGTGCATGCACAAAAGAAAGGTCTCTTTCAGTGGTCTCTGACCCAGCTGAGTTAAGCAAAATGAATGCCCTTGTACATGTATCTTTGTCAGAAAAAGCTGTTTGTATGAAAATGTCGTATTCCTGCTCAAATATCTCCAATTCTCTGCAATATTATGATCAACACAAGTGGACTGGATCTGCAAAATGCCTCTGCCATATCAACACAAAGTAGTGAAGGTACTTGGAATTATTTACAAATATACACACATAAATATATGCCAGAACTTGTAATTATGACCAATAGCACAACAGACTCTTTGAAGTAACTGCAGTTTACCAAATAAGTCTCCGTAGCACAAGAACACTGTAAAATCACTGTACACTACAAAACCACTCCTTATCAGTGTAAGAAATACTTTAGAATGACTGTATGAACCTTTCAAAATGGCTGTACTTTGTGAAATAACTCTGTACAGTGTAAGAAACAGTTTGAAATTGTAGCACTCTGTGAATAAATGTACATAGCACAAGAAACTTTTTTTCAGAATGGCTATACTTTGACTGCACTTTACAAAATAACTGTACTTTGCACACAGCAAATTCTTTGAAATAATTGCACCATAATAAAGCACACACTCTGCAAACACTTTACACACTCTGAGCTACTTCGAACAACTCTAGTTATGCTTTGAATGACTTTGGTCAATGCGAAATAGTAGATGCGAAGTTGTTCAATCTCGCCGTTCATTCATCACTGATGGGTTCGGAGCTGATCCCTCTGCTCCGACACGGCTGTTAGCAAGCTCGAGGTTTACCAAAAGCTCGAGACCTAGCCCCTTATCCCATGATACACTGCCTGGAATACCTCAGATCTAGTTTGCCGCGGCACAGATCTTGTGCGTTTCCAGAGCTCGATTCCTTTATTGGAGAAAAATAGGATTTACGCAAGTTAAATTCTTTCTTTCAATAACTAATTTTTATTTATTGTTATTTACTGTTTACCCCTTGTTCCCGTCTTATCTTTTGTATTAGGAAAGTGTAGTTTTTTTGTTAGTTAAGTGCCCCTTGGGCCTACTTGTCAGGGCGTAGTTGTGAATTAACAACTAACTCTATAGTTAACAGCAGTTGTCTTTATTTTAGTTGTGCAGTAACAACTTCTTTAAAAGTTTTTTTAGTTTACTTTAGGATGTCACAGGACAAGGACAAATGGCCTAAATCAGGCTTCAAAAGATGTCCAGATTGTGGACAAAAAATGTCCATCACCGATGGACATACGCAATGTGTATATTGTTTGGGCTCACATCATCTTCAGGAGTCATGTAGCATATGTCATGCTTTTCCTCTGAGGGTTTTGCTCAAGAGAAAAAGAAAATTAATAGAGGCCTTCTCAAACATTCCTTTGATGAGGTTTTGTCTAGCCAGGATGGGGCTGGTCAGTCCCCTATATCTTCAAAATCTTTGTTGGCTTCTAGTTCTAAGTCATCGAAGCATAAGACTGCAAAATTGGGAGAATCTGCTGGAACATCGGCTCCATTATGTTCGGAGCCAGCCTATGTCCCTGGAGCCAGTATCTGAGACTCCTGCTTCTCCCCTTCTTCAATTTTTGCCTTCTGTAAAATCTTCTATGTCTTCTGTCAGCCTTTCTGATTCAGACATGGATCGACTGGTGCAGAAGCTGCTGAAGGCTCCAGGACTTTCCAAATTGTTGTTGTCTCCGACCGTTGCGTCGGACCCTAAGACCACTGTTATGGACGTTTCTACTCCTCCTCCGAGTCATACCATTACTTCGGAGCCGGAGGGGGCAGTCCTGATTCTTGTAGAGCCCGTGGAGCCGAGGCCTGCTTCTGCGCTATCGGCTCCATCTGCTCGGACTTCATCGGTGCCGACCGTGGAGTCTAGGAAATCACGCTGTCCAGTTGGCTCCGGGGGGGCAGTCACACTGACTTGTTGGTGCTGACTCTCCCTCTCAGGCCTCGGCTCGGATGAGCTCGGCTCCTACCTCGGGTTTGGAGCCCGCTACCTCGGTGCAGAGGGAGCTGGCGGTTCCTTTGGGGACTTCGGTTCCGTCATGTCGGAGTCGTGAGGCTTTCGGAACCAAGAGGAGAGCTTTTTCCCCAATGACAATCTCAACTTTAGGTCTAGCCTCCTGAGTCTGCTTCTGTTCCTGTCATCCCAGCCCAGCGTTGAGACCCTGAGTCGCAGGTAACCCCACAGGGTGCTCCTTGCTCTTCTGAGACCTCTCCAGAAATCTCCACTGAAGCAGTTTCCAGGAAGAGGGTGTGTAAGAGGAGACACTTAGACTCCCCACAGGAGTCTCTGACATCAGACACTGACTTAGATGAGTCAAAAGGGTCCCCACGACCCCCCTCTGAGGATATCTTCTTTGCAGAGATACTTGAAATCCTTAGGCAGAGGGGTGATTGGCAGTCCAAAAGCCCTACTGAGGATGAGTCCGTGCTACTGAAGGCTTTCGGGTCTCAACCTTCCACCTCTTGGGTGTCTCCGCCCTACGATGAGCTCATGCTGCTGATCTCTCGTATGGCGTGGGAGTCACTGGACGTGATGGAGCCTGTTCCCCGGAGGCCTAATAAATTCATCTTTGCCCCCACGGATGAGCAGTTTCTGACTAAAGGAGTTCTTGTTGATGCCATGGTGGTGGCAACAGCCACCAAGAAGGAATTATCTGTGACTTCTTCATCGGTCCATCCCCCTAACAGAGATTCTAGGGTGATGGACCGATACGGGAAATGCATCTTCAGTTCAGCGACATTTTCATTGCGATCGCTGAACTACCTGACCCACTTTACTGGACTACAGAGAGATCTCCCCAAGGAGTTAGGAGATACTCTCCAGGGTTCTGTAGCTACGGGAGTTGCCGACAAAGTGACCACCCAGGTTGCTACCCTTAACTCCATAGTAAACTCATCCACGAGGTTCATTTCGTATGCAGCCGAGGGTTAGAGTAGGACTGCAGGTTCAGGAATCGCCTTACGCAGACAGTCCTGGATGCGCCTATGTTCCTTCGTGGAACCCCACAAGTCTTCTTTCATCAGTGCGCCATTCGATGGCACTGCTCTCTTCTGGCCTAAAGTGATGGAAACTCTCACCAGGAGTGAGCAAGACGAGAAGACTCTGTCTGCCGTTGGAGTCTGTTTTGTACCCCTATGCGGCCTTATCCTAAAGGCACTAAGGGAGGCAAGATGTGGTTCCGAAAATCTCACACAGCCTTTCCAGACACCTGTGGTAATACCCCCTTTAGATGCAGAGGAGGAGGTAATAATGGAAGACACCGCTCTCGTGGTAGAGGGGGCCCGCAGCTTCATGGTGACAGAGATCAGTTCTCCAGTCACCCTTACTAGTGTCCCTGAAGGGAAGCCCAACTGTTCTACTCTGAAGGCAGTTGGGGGTCGTTTATCCCTGTATCCCTTATGCCTGGCTAAAAATCTCCAACAACAAATGGGTACAGAGAATAATTTCCAAAGGATATATCATATCAGTCACCTCCTTCCCAAAAACCCTAAGGAAAATCTCGGACGTACCACCCTGTTACAGGGAACAAGCAACTTCAGAGGTCCAAAAGTTGCTAGAAAAAAAGAGTCCTCCAGCCAGTCCCAGTAGACCAAACATGGTCCGGAACTTACTCAAGGTTCTTTTTAGTACCAAAGAAAACAGGAGACTGGAGACCTATATTGGACCTCAGCAGACTCAACCAATTTGTAAAGAAGGAGACGTTCCAGATGGTCATGCTTCAGTCTATTCTTCCCTTTTTTGGGAAAGACAATTGGATGTGCTTGATAGATCTCAAGGATGCTTATTACCACATAAAATTGGACAGGGCATCCAGAGAGCACCTGCGTTTCCGACTGGGAGCCAGTCATTATCAATTTTGAGCCCTGCCCTTCGGTCTCACTTCAGCCCCCAGTGTTCACCAAATGCATGGCAGTGGTAACGGCTCACCTGAGGCGTCTTGGATTACAGGTGTTTCAGTATTTAGACGATTGGTCAGTTGGGCATTACCATCAACATCGAAAAGTCTGCCTTATCACCATCGCAGCATATAAACTTTATAGGAGCAGAGTTAGACACCTCAACCATCACTTTAAGGCTACCATTAGAAAGAATCTCTGTGCTGCGTCAGCAAATCAGCTCTCTAGTATCAAAGATGAAAGCACCAGCATCAGAAGTGTTAAAAATTTTGGGTCTGATGGCTGCTGCAATCTAGCCATTCCTCTAGCAAGAATGCATATGAGGATACTTCAGTGGTTACTTTTCACTCAGTGGTCTTACCAGGAGCTTCCCATGAGTCACACAATATTGATCACAAACTCGTGCAAGAAGGACCTTCAGTGGTGGTTGACATCTCTTCATGTAACCGTAGGTCGCCCATTTGTATTTCCACCTTCAATAGCCACTGTGACCACAGATACCTCCCTGATAGAGTGGGGGGGGGCATTATCAGGAGAGGACTGTCCAAGGCACATGGACGGAACAGGAGTTACATTTGCATATCAACATCCTGGAGATGAGAGCAGTACTTTTGGCATTGCAGTACTTCCAAGACTCTCTTCTTCACGGGACATTCAGACAGACAACATGTCAGTGGTCTGGTATTTGAACAAACAAGGCAGGACCAGATTTTACCCCTTATGCCGAGAAGCCCTCAGAGTTTGGCAGTGGGCTGTATCCTCCCAGCGTTTTCTGTTGGCAATGCACATCCCGGGAAGATCCAACGTGATAGCAGACAAACTGAGCAGGGCAATTTTATTGCCTCACGACTGGTCCCTCAAACAAGAGATAGCAGACAGGATTTTCTGCAAATGGGCCCAGCCTTGCTGTGATCTTTTTTCTAGTCACCTAAACACCAAATGCAGAAGCTATTTTGCCCTGATCTCCCCTCCAAGGGAGTCCACAAGGGATTCATTTGTACACGATTGGCCCCTGGGTCTTCTCTATGCATTTCCACCAATCCCTCTGATTTCAAAGGTTCTACAGAAAGCTTCGTTGCTAAGGAGGACTATGATTCTAATAGCCCCTCATTGGCCTCAGCAGATTTGGTTCCCATTCCTACTTCAGCACCTAGTGGAGGAACCATGGATTGTGGACCCGGTTACAGACCTGCTGACACATCTGTCGGGGAACCTCTATCCTTCTCTACAGTCTCTGCAGCTCACAGCTTGACTGCTCCAGTTCCCCTCATAGCCAGGCTTGATAATATTTCTCAGGAGACGAGACACATCTTGTTGTCTTCTCAAAAGCCTTCCACCAGAAGATTATACCTCAGCAAATGGAAAAGATTTTCTTTATGGGCCTCCAAACAGAACATGGACCCTTATAAAGCACCCATGTCCTCCATCTTAGAATTCCTTACCATGATTTTCAACAAAGGTTCAGCAGCAGCTACAGTACGAGTTCAAATGGCTGCCATTGCTAACTTTCACCTAGGAATAGACGGATTTAACATTATGACCCATAAGCTGTCTAGAGCCTTTCTCAAAGGGACCTTCCACATCAGACCCTCAGTGAAAGTTCCGTATGCACCGTGGAATCTGAACTTACTATTGTCCCGGATTATTCTTCCTCCCTTTGAACCAGCATCATCCTGTGAAATGAAGTTCTTATCATGGAAATCTTTGTTTCTAGTGGCCATTACATCTGCCCGTAGAGTGTCAGAGCTTCAAGCCTGATCTATCAGATCACCTTATTTGATTTTTCAACCTGATAGAGTATCACTCAGAACAAATCCTTCCTTTTTGCCTAAAGTTTGTTCCGAAACTAATATTAATCAAGTCATTGAGTTACCAGTCTTCTTTCCCAACCATTCTAGCAAAATGGAGTATATGCTACACAAACTTGATGTTCGCGGACAGCTCAGATTTTATCTGCACAGAACTAAAGATATTAGGAAATCAGACCAACTCTTTTTATCCCTTTCAGAAACCAGAAAAGGTAGGCCAGTGGCTAAAACAACTCTATCTAAATGGTTATCGGATTGTATTGCCTTTGTTCATTCAGCTGCCAATATGCCTTTGCCTCAAAAGATTAAAGCTCATTCTACCAGTATCTACATCTGCTGCTTTTCAAGCCAAAGTGCCTTTAGATAATATTTGTGTGGCAGCATTTGGTCTAAACCTCATACCTTCATCACTCATTACAAAGTGGATAAGGCTTCCAGGGACAGGGCCTCCTTCGGGTCCACAGTCCTGAGAAATGTCCTTCCATGAGCTACCCGAGATTTGGGGTGCTAGGGACGATACCCATCAGTGATGAATGAACGGCGAGATTGAACACCTTTACATAAAGAAGTTGTGTACTCACTATAACATTCTATGTGAGTTGTTCTAGCTTGCCTTCATTCTCACGTCCTTCCCTCCATCCCCCACCTGGCTGACAGTTGACCTGGAATCTAGCTTCATCCTGGTTATGCATTCCTTTTTATTTTTTGTTGGAATAATTATTATCTGACAAAAGTAGTACACGCAGCAAACAAGATCTGAGGTATTCCAGGCAGTGCATCATGGGATAAGGGGCTAGGTCTCGAGCTTTTGGTAAACCTCAAGCTTGCTAACTGCCGTGTCGGATCCGAGGGATCGGCTCCGAACCCATCAGTGATGAATGAAGGCGAGATAGAACAACTCACATGGAACATTATGGTGAGTACATAGCTTCTTTTTTATGCCCAAAACACGGTGTTTTACCAAAAAAATCCAGTTGCCTTGGTCTTTAAGCTTATTTTGCCCTTTTATTGTACTCATTGTGCCTAGTAATCCGCATTGGGACAGCGGTAGTGTTTTTACCTCACAGCAAGAGGTTCTCCTGTTCGATTCTCGGCTGGAGTGCCTTCTGTGTGGAGTCTGCATGTCCTTCCCGTGGTCGAGTGGCCTCCGAAAGACATGCGTGAATTGGTGTGCCTTCGCTGAAGGTTGGGCATCAGGCTGGCAACTCGGCACCATAAAAAAAAATCGACTGCCAATCATTAGCGGACCGGAGTTCCGCTGTGGCGCTCCTAACCAGGAAAAGCCGAAAAGACAAACAACATTGTATTCATTGTGCCCGTTTAACCTCTTATCATGCTCATTATACTTTTCTTGTGCTCATTTTACTCTAAACATGCTCGCTATGCAAACCAGAGGTAATTCTAAGCTCCATATGGATATTTCTTATAGTTTTATCAAATATTTTGGTTTCAAACATTTAGTTTAAATAATAATGTGTTTTGTGCCTTTCATTTGATTAATAATGCGTTTTGTGTCTTACAAATGCTCTGTTTCATTTTCTTTGCAAAATAAATCATCTGTGCAAGTTTAGGTTACCTTAAGTTCGTTTCTGGCCCTTTTGATCGTTTGAGCACTGTTATCATCCGACTGCTCAATTTACCTTCACCATCAACTCTGCCCATCATGGCTTGAAGAAGTTGCACTCTGAATCCCACTTCTGACACCATGCCACTCATCCTGTCAGAATAAAACAGACAAACAGTTGTGGGTTCAGTTCAAGCAGCTATATTACACACAAACACATCAAGAATGAGGCTTAGAAACTTAATCTTAAATAAACTTATAAACAGACTGACTGCGACACTCATACATGTTAACACTCTGGCCGTTTTCTTTAAATGGCACTGCTGCCTGCATGTGCTCACTATTTATATGCACATGCCTACATCTGGAAATGCTTCTTAGTCACACATACACATGCTCTGTTCTACATACACTGTCATCATAGATGCCACAGACCTGGCCAAATTTCCCCTAGTAGTATAAATTCCACATCTGGTTTCCCCTGAAAAGAGGCTACTGACATAGTAGGTCTAACATGGTCATCAGAGGAAAAATAAATGAATTATGTGCACTGAGTTTTTTCTTTTATTATAGAGCCTGTTTATAAAAGGGTTCCACCATAGGGGTTTATTTTTGAATTTGATGTATTTACTTTGAAGGTGGACAGATGCATCTATGTAGTTTATCACATGTGCATACAATTTGGCAGAAGAAGATTTCTCATAAACAGTGGGGTCCTTGAGTTGGAAGCGGAAGTGGATGTTTAATTTATCCAGATCATCATTCAGTTTCAGTAGATTAGCCTTGGCATAATCTCTGAATACCAAGGTACTGGAGGCATCTGGCTTCAGTCCTTAATGTGACTGAGTTGTGGTTGGATTTGATCAGGGAGGGAGTTACAGCTGGTAGAGAGCAGACCAGTTCTATATCGGTGACGACCAACTCTAGGATGTTATCGCCCCTGTTTGGGGTGTGGACTAACTAGTGTAGAAAATTTGTACTGATGAAGTCCAAAAATCTATGGGCATACATCTTAGAAAATCTGTAAGATCCCCAGTAAATGGAGGGGTAGGTGAAGTATCTTAGGAGAATGGTGTTTTGCTTAATGCACAGAGATTCCATACTACTTAGGCAGGTATTACAGGCTAAGGAGGACATAGATGGGGGGATCTTATATTTATTATTATGATTTATTTTATTCTACATTTGTTAACCAGGATAGTCTGACTGGATACATAGGTTCATACTAGGCTATCTGCCCTAGGGCATTTATAAGCCTAGCCAGAGTGTGTTTGGCTTTCGCCACCCATTTTAAATGAATTTTGCTATGCCCTTTTTCGAGGTTAGTATACTGTGCCTCTGTCTAACAGTGACACAGAAGTGATACCCGGGGTAAACCTACGATCTCCCATCCACTCATCAAGATTCCTCTTGAATAGAGTCAATGAGGGACTCTGCCTAACCTGGACTGGGATTTTATTCCAGAGTGAAGGGAGCCTCTGGGTTATGAATCTGTCCCTCCAGCATGTCCTGTTTATTTCAGTGCTGAGGTTCAAGTCTCTCGAGTGCGTAGCTCGATGGGATTTGGATTTTCTGAGGTACAGCATGTCCATTAATTCTGGGTTGGACATGGCTTTATACGTCAGGCACAGATCGCCTCAGAGCAGGCGGTTTGCCACTGAGTAGAGCTAGAGTTTCTTTAACCGGGCAGCATATGGCATCTGTTTGAGCCCTTTGATCCTCTTGGTGAGGTACTTTTGGGGTCTTTACAGTTGCTGCAGGTGTCTGGTAAGGTACATCCCAAAAGGGGCATTGTACTCAATTATGGGCCTGATGAGGGCTGAGTAAAGAGGCACAATGACCTCCCCTGATCTAGATGTGAATCCCTTCATGATTAGGTGGGCTATATAGAATGTTTTTCTAACCACTTTGGCTACGTGGTTTTCATATGAGAGGTTGCTATCAACTTGGGTCCCCAGGTCCCTAATTACTTCTTCCGTACTTAATGGATTACCACCTATGTGGTAATTTGTGGGCACTTTGGTTTTGCCAAAGGGGATGACTATACACTTTTTGGCATTTAGCTTGAGGCCATGGCTCTGGCACCAGTTGTCTGTTTCTATGAGGCCCTTTTGTAGGATGCTTGTGTCGGCTGGAGAGTCGATTATGGCGCCTAGTTTGCAGTCATCTGCGAACTTGGTCAGCCACAGTCCTTCCGTGTTGGCCTGTACCTCCGGGAAATATATACCAAACAAGAGAGGTCCCAGGACTGAGCCTTGTGGGACGCCACTTGTAACTCGTTTGGAGTCTGACATGGCTCCAGCAATTCTAACCATGTAGGTTCTGTCCTTAAGCCAGTTTGCAACCCATCTAGTGACATAGGGGTTTATATTTAAGCTGGTGAGCATATCTATAATGCCCGAGTGGGGTATTGTATCGAAGGCTTTTGCGAGGTCCAGGTAGGCTGTGTGGACCACCTTCCCCTCGTCAATGGCCTTGGTGACTTTCAAAGAAATCGACCAGGTTTAAGAGGTAGGATCTGCCCTTAACAAAGCAGAACTGGGTAGGATCCAGTGTCTGTAGGTCCCCAATATCTTTATTTATGACGTCCATGATGATCCTTTCCATAGCTTTGCAGACCAAGCTAGTCAGGCTTATGGGGCGATAGTTTCCAGGATCCGTTGAGGCACCACCTTTGTGGAGAGGGACCACTGTTGCTGTACGCCACTCTTTGGGTACATATCCTGTAGTAAGGCTGAGATTGAACAGTAGTTTTATGTTTGGGTTTAGCTCTTCTTGGAGTTCATGTAGGACGCAGCCCGGGACACCGTCTGGTCCCATTGATGCTATGTTTTTGCTTTGGAGAGGGCGGCTCTTACCTGAGCATCTGAGATGTCAGGGGGGCAGCACTCTGCTGGGATAGATATTTGCCCTTTTGGTGGGGGGGGGGGGGGAGTTTGCGCTGAACCTGTCAGCTAGGATGTTGGCTATGTCCATTTTCAGCGGAGGCCCTGGAACAAAAGCTCCAAGGTTCATAGTACACATACATATAAAGAAACTTTTAGTAAATAGTAGTTACATGCATACACATAAAGAACTTTTAGTAAATGGTAGTTACATACATGTTGCAGACTTGAGTAGTACAAGTATTAAATAGAGATAATATGTGCATATTAACATTCAGGATAATGACACAATGAATGACAGTTTATTCAGTTTACTCTTCCTGGTATGGAAAAAAAATACTATTTCTAAAAACAGAGGCAAGAGAAATAGAGAGAACACTAGTCAGGGTTAGAGCACGGACATAACCAGTGTGTTTTGAGGTAATTCTTGAGTTTATTTTTGAATAAGGTTAGCGATGGTTCTAAAGTCAGATCTGCTGGAAGTGAATTCCATGTTTTACCAACAGAGTTGGCAAATAGCGAGTCACCAGCAGAGTTTGAACTAGGAGTCTGGTGGATGAGCGGAGTGGGCCATTGTTACTGTAGGGGGCTGATTATAGTTTTTAGTGCAAGTGTATTTTCTGGCCAGTAAAGAACTTTATAGGCTATTATGAGTTGATTGAACTGCAGTAGGTAAGGCAGTTCCAGCCATCCTAAGAGATTTAAGTTGAGGCCGTGGTGAGTCCGGTAGGGTGTGCCAGCAGCAGATCTGGCAATCTAGTTATAGCAGGATGATAGTTTATGAAGATCCGTTTTGTTCAAGTTGGAGAAAAGAGGTGAGGCATAAAGAAGGGTTGATAGTAGCTGGGATTGGGTAATTGCGGTTCTAGCAAGTGTGGTGAGGAATGATTTGATCCTATAAAGAGAGCCGGGTTTTTTATTGATAGTTTTTATAGTTTGATTTATGTGTTTGTCAAACCTGAGGTTGTTATCGAGTATGACATCTAATAGTTTGGTTTGGGCTTCCGGGGAGATGATGATGCCATTATTTGCTGTTATGTTGAAGGGTGGTGGTGGGGTCCTGCGTGTAGGGGGGAAGAGAAGCAGCTTAGTTTTGTTGGGGTTTAGGATCAAACGTTGGTTTTAAAGCCAGTTTTCTACTGTGTTGAAGGTGTTTTAGGTTAACGTGAGTAAGCTTGCTGGGGAGGTTGTGGAACAAATCAGAGTGGAGTCATTCGCGTATTGAATGCAGGTAGCATCTGGGATGACTGTGTGAAGGTTTTTGATAAAAATAGAGAAAAGAAGGAGTGCTAATATGGAGCCCTGGGGGACACCTAGCGTGATGGGTAGGCACGATGGTAACTTATCCTGCCAAAAGACTGCCTGTTGCCTGCCCTGTAGATAAGATTCAAACCATTGGAGTACTTGATTATTTAAAGTAAAGGCCTTCAGTGTGTTCATAAGCATTTTATGGTCAACCATGTCAAAGGCCTTGGAAAGATCTAGAAAGAGTGCTGAGGATAGTTTGTTGTTGTTTCAGTTGTGATTTATGATGTTAGAAAAAGAGAGGAGGGCTGATGTAGTGCTGTAGTTTGGCCTAAAGCCATGCTGAGTGTTGGAGAATAGTTTGTTTTGGGTGAGAGCTGTATGTGTACACACTTTTCCATAATTTTAGCTAGTGGTGACATAATTGTCATAGGCCTATAGTTTGACAGTTCGGTGGAACAGCCTCCCTTATGAAGAGGTATGACATGGGAGATTTTCCATATGGTGGGGATGGTGGCTTCAGATATAGTCCGGTTAATCAGGATAGAGACAGGGTATGATACAGCATCTGCAGCCTTTTTTAAGTAGTCTGCAGGGAGAAGATCCGCAGCCAGAGTCATGGGTCTTAGTTTCTTAAGTAGGGTCATAATGAGTTGGGTAGGAACAGGTTGGAAGCTAAAGGATGCATGGTTATTGGTAGGGGCTGAACTTGGATTAGAGCCATTGAGAGTCAGTTGGCTGGCCAGAGATTGGGCAGTCTCTGTGAAAAAGGTGTTAAAGGTTTTAGCAATGTCTTCAGAGGGTTTTTCTTTGGCGGCTGAGGGGGAATGGGGTGGTGATTTTGGCCTGGGTGGAGGAGTTTGTTTAGTCCTGCCCAGAACTTCTGAGGTTTATTTTGGTGTATTTGTTGTAGATGGCAGTAATAGTTCTTTTTATCTAAGGTTATAGATTTTTTAGTGTCATTTCTTAGCTGTCTAAATCTAAGTTGCTCGTGTGGGGTTTTTGTTATTCGGTAGGTGGCCCACGCTTTCTTTCTAAGTGTGATTTTTGCTTTGGTGTCTTTAGAGATCCACGGTGCAATGTTAACTTTGGTTCTGATGGGTACGGTTGGGAGCATGAGCGGTGAGAACAGCAAGGAATTTGGCATTAAAGTATGAAACAACTTCATCTAGGTGTAGATTTTTTAGGGCTAACCAATTACATGCCTTGAGTTCATTATTAACCTTTTTGAGATTAAAGTTCTTGTTGCTTCTTATAGTTCTATAGGTGGGACGTTGGGAGTAGTTTACCTTGAGCTTGATTATATAAGTGAGACAGTGATCACTTTGGTCATCAGGTAAAGTGCCTGATGTATAGTATTGCGGAAGGTTATTGATGAGTATCCAGTCTAGGGTACTTTCTTTACTGTAGGGTTTGCCTGTCCTAGTGGGGGAGGATATGGTCTTGGTAAACCCATGGAGGTTTACATGGGTTGTGAGGGATTCAGAGGAACAAGCGTTCCAATCAATGTTGAAATCCCCAAGAACAATGGTTTCTTGTGGATAGTTAATAGACAACCAGTTTAAGAAATATTCTAGGGTATCTGTGTTCCTTCCTGGGGGAATGTAGACACAGACAATGTTAATGCTTTTGTTACTATTAATATGTAGTTTTGAGATAAGAATTTTGCGTTATTGATTTGGGGGGGGGGTTGTTGCATGTCCATGGTAACAGATAAGTTAGACTTGTAAAGTATTGCTACCCCACTGCCCTTTCTAGAGGTACGATCTAGTCTAAACATATTATACCCTGGTGGCAGAACCTCATTGTCCTTAGTGGCAGGTTTAGCCATGTTTCTGTGAGGCATAATATATCAGGTGTATAAACAGCTAAGAGGGCATGCAGATGATGAGTTTTATTATTCATGCTCCTGATGTTTAGATGCCAGGCCAGCAGGCAGTTTGGTGATCTTTTTGATGGAGCAAAGTTGGTAGGGGCTTAGGGTTAAAAGGTGGGGTTGGGCCAGGGTTTGGATGGATGTCGCCATCCATTTTGAGGTTGTTTTTTAACTCAATACAGCCGAGTGACGTCTCCAGGCGTTTCTGCAGTTACTGCGCCTCTAGGCGTCAAATATTGCCTGTTCATATTTGCATTAATAATTCCAAAAGCATGCTACATACAAGGTATCAGAATAGTTTATCTTGAAGCATACATGATGACAAACACAACTGTATTGCTATATGGCCTCTGTCAATGACTGTTTGTTAGAACTCTAAGGTAATAACTTCATTTTTAAAGGCTGAAGCCACACCCACTGGGAGTTAAAGGTACACACTCCAAAGGGCTGTACTGGAGGGAATGAGTTAATATGAGTATTAGTTTCCAGATTTTGAAGTGAGTTTTATGATAGTGTGTAGGTTTGGGACTAATGTAGCTAGGTCCAATAAGGATGTACTTCTGTGGGGTTGAGGAGTAGGGTACAAGGGAAAGGGTGAGGTAGGCATTTTTATTTATTACTGGTAAGGTGGAAGTTTGGAATTTAGAGTAGTGGTAACCTAGCTGACCCTTGATTTCATAAGCCGAGAGGAGATATGGGATGAGCAGCAGAGATGGTAGCAGGGTTAGCAATAGTATTTTGGGAGATTGCTAATTAACTTGACACTATAGCTGAGGAAATAGCAGGGGGAGGGGCAAGTAGTTACAGATAGAGAGTGATGCTAATTAGATTATAGGTTGTTACTGATTGGTTTAGTAGAGCTAGGGTATGGTTTAGACCAAATAAATGTAGCACAACTGGGGGCGGGTAAGATATGGGGGCAGAGTGGGGTTTAACCAAATCACAAGACACCAGTGCTCAGAGCTTACAGGGTAGGTGTATAGTTTAGTTTTTAAAGTTGTCATTTATGTGACGCCCGTGCCCTGGCCCAGCAATTAAGGAGCCTCAATCCTCACCAGTAACACCAGAGAGAGTGTCTCATATGGGTTGAAAGGATAACAAATACACACAGTAAAGTGCAATTTCCATTAAGAGCACACAGAGATCACAGTCTGTGGCTGGTTGCTCCCTTGCTGTCCAGGTCCCCAATAAGACTCCCCACTGGCACAGCTATAGTTTCCCAGATCTCAGCCTAGCTGGCAAGCTAACGTCCAGTACCGTCTTTGTCCAACCAGTGCTTCGTGTCCCTGCCTAAGTAGCTAACACACACATACACACACACACACACACACACACACACACACACACACACACACACACACACACACACACACTTACTTTGAGATAAGTATTTATACAACTTCACAGACACTCCGGGGAAAGGCTGACACAGATTCTCCAGCTGTGCCCTTATACCCAAGACTATACAGTAGTAATTCCTGCCACCCTCAGCTAATAATTATCAGCTACCCAAAGGCCCTTAAAAGGGTGTCAAATTATTACTGTGCAATATTATTATTATACAATAGTAGTGCAACTAAGCAATCAAGGCTTATTGGAAGGTCTTATTACAGGATCACTTATAAGCATGCAATGTACTCTAGATCTTAATTTATCTCTACATAAACCAGCCACAGTTGAAAAGGGTTTAAAAATATTTAATAATAAATACTAAAAACACAGGACAATACTACTACACCACAGTGCTATTCTAGAGTTCAGAGATCACACAGAAACTTAAAATAATTCAGTAGTACATTTCTGACATAACAAAAAAACACTTAGTCTAATCTTTATAACTCCTGACTGCTTCTAGGAGAAAAAACAGTTCTAACATATTACTTACATAAAGAGAGCATAAGGCAGTGCCGAGTTTAATGTCCAAGATCAAAATGCTTACAGTCTCTCTCTGAGCAATAGTTTTTAAAATCACTAACAAACATTTTTGCTGGGCCATTCCAGATTACATCATTTTGCCACTTAGGTTTTCCCAGCATACACATTACATCATTTTGACACTTAGCCTGGAGTTCTCAGGCCAGCAGGCAACATTATTTAGCAAGCTAACACCTGCTCAGGAAGCTACAATAATAAAAGACAATTCACATGTACACTCTAATAATTATTCCTAAAGTTAAAACAATAGAAAGAATGTGCTAGTCCAGACATAATGACTCCGAGCTCTGGAGATCAAAAGAACATACAAGACATAATTTTAATTTCAAAGAACAGATGTGAAATGCTTGGCTTAGTTTTCGTTACAGCAGAGGGCAATGTTGCCACATTGTTGAAACAGCATTTCTTTACATTTAAGAAACAAGCCTGTATTTTACATTTATATTTACAAATGCCAGAATTATGTATCAAATTATATTTGACTAGGCTGGCAGCCTTCATGCTTCTCTACCAGTCTTCACATTTCTCCCCCCCTGGAGAACTCAAGCTAGTTTTTCAAGTGACCCTTGAGAAACGTTGCTTGAGAGGGTTAGGTCTATCTGAGTGTACCTCACCCCATTCCCTGTCTTGAGAGCCCATCTGCATTGGCATTGCTACTCCCACTGCAGTGCTGCACTGAGATATCATATGCTTGCAACCCCAGGCTCCATCTTAGCAACTTGGCATTTTGCTGGCTGGCTCTGTTTAACCATGTTAGGGGGTTGTGATCTGTTAGTACAGTGAATTTTCCTCCATACAGATAAGGTTGAAGTTTCTGCAGTGCCCACACTATGGCTAGACATTCATTTTCTACCGCTGCATAGCTTTCCTTCATGGGTTGGAGCCTACGACTGAGATAAACCACTGGGTGCTCTTCCCCTCTGAAGAAATCTGGCTAAGTACAGCCCCCCACCCCATGGTTCGAAGCATCCACTTGCACAACAAATTCTTTGCTGTAATCTGGACTGGCTAACACAGGGGGTCCTCCCAAAGCTTCTTTAAGCTTCTGGAATGCCTGCTCACATGCTGGGGTCCACACTACCTTATCTGGCCTTTTCTTCCATGTCAGGTCTGTGAGGGGAGCAGCTATGGTACTATAACTGGGGACGAACTTTCTGTAGTACCCTGCTGTCCCTAATAATGCTCTCACCTGCTTTTTGGTAACAGGTGCAGGCCATGCCTGAATAGCTTCCACTTTGGCAGGTTCTGGCCTTATCTTACCACTCCCCACTCTATGTCCTAGGTAGGAGACCTCTGCCATACCCACCTGATATTTGCTCAGCCTAATGGTCAACCCTGCCCTCTGTAGTCTGTCCAGCACCTCCCTGACATGTTGAAGGTGCTCTGGCCAGGAATGGCTGTAGATGGCAATATCATCTAGGTAAGCAAGGGCAAACCCTCCAGCTCCTACTAGGATATGATCTCCCAGCCTCTGGAAAGTCGCTGGGGCATTCTTCATCCCAAAGGGCATCTTTGTCAGCTCATACAAGCCAAAAGGAGTCACAAAGGCTGACTTCTCTCTAGCACTGGGAGTCAAGGGCATCTGCCAGTAACCCTTGGTAAGATCAATGGTTGTAAGATACTTAGCCCCACCCAGCTGCTCTAGGGCCTCATCTGTCCTAGGCATGGGTTAATCATCCGACTCGGTGTGACTATTTAATTTCCTGTAGTCCACACAGAACCTGGTGCCGCCATCCTTCTTTGGCACCAGCACCACCGGGGAAGCCCAGGGACTGTTGGACTCTTGAATCATCCCTAGTTCCAGCATCTCCTGTACCTCCTCCCTCAGAGTCTGTCTTACTCTCTCAGGCACTCTATAAGGGGCCTGCCTAATAGACCTTTGGGGTCCTGTATCCACCTGTTGCTGCTCTAGGTGGGTGCACCCTGGTTTCCCAGTGAACACGTTCCGAAATTCCTGCAACCCTGCTCGGATTTCTCGAACCTGGGTAGGAGATAGTTGCTGGGATATTGCTACCCCTTCCACTGAGGTGTCAGCCCGAGCCTCACTGAGGAGATCAGTCCCCAGATCTCCCTCAGACTCCTCTTGCAATCCACTGCAAATGCTCAGCACAAGGGCATCCCTATCATGGTAAGGTTTCATCATGTTAACATGGTACAGTTTGTGCCCCTGCCATCTGCCTAGCAGTTCCACCATGTAGTTAACATCACTTAACTTTCTTACCACCTTTTAGGGACCCTCCCAAGCTGCTTGCAGTTTGTTGTGTCTGACAGTATTGATAACCATTACCTGCTGCCCCACAGCATACTCTCTAGCTGGAGCATTCCTGTCATACCACACCTTTTCCTAAGGTTGGGCTTCTGCCAGGTTCTCCTGGGCAAAGCCCATGAGTTCTCTGAGCCTTGTCCTGAGGTTTAGGGCGTATGCCACAAGAGACTCCTTGTGAGGTTCACACTCACCTTCCCACTCATCTCGAATTAAATCTAGAGGTCCCCTCACCCTCTACCCATACAGCAACCCAAAGGGTGAAAAACCTGTTGATTCCTGGGGAACCTCTCTGTAAGCAAACAGATGGGCAAATATTTGTCCCACTCCCTCTTAAACTGATCTGCAAATGCCTGTAGCATGGACTTGATTGTAGAGTTTAACCTCTCAACAAGACCATTAGTCTGGGGATGGTAGGGGGTGGTCTTCATGTGCTTCACCCCACAGGACTTCCACAGACAAGCCAGCAGGTCTGACATAAAATCAGCACCTCTGTAAGACAGTATTTCTTTTGGGAAACCCACCCTGCTGAAAATCTCTAACAAAGCATTTGCCTCCTTCTCTGCCTCAATGGAGGACAGAGCCACTGCCTCAGGGTATCGTGTAGCATAATTCACTACCACTAGGATATACTTTTTCCCTGTGGATCTTTGGGTACTTAGAGGATCCACAATATCCATAGCTACCCTCTGAAATGGCTCCTCAATTACAGGCAAAGGCATCAAAGGAGTTCTTACCTTGTCTCCTTCCTTGCCTACCTTTTGGCACTGCTCACAGGTCCTGCAGTACCCTGTTACATCTCTGGAAATTCCAGGCCAATAGAAGTTCTGCATAATATGCCTCCTTGTATGTTTTATGCCCATATGACCTGCAAAGGGTATATCATGGGCTATGGCTGGAAGCGCCAGACAGTAGGCTCTAGGCACTACCAACTGCTGTACTCTCTCACCTTCTAGCCCTCCCTCAGGGGTCCACTCTCTGTATAGTAACCCTTTGTCCCAGTATACAGATTCCCCCTTTCCTTGAGAATCAGGTGCCTCCCTAGCTACCTGCCTCAGGCCTTGCAGTGTAAGGTCTGAGAGCTGAGCCTGTCTCAACTCTGTCCTTGTAACTCTTCCCAGCTCCCCTTCCACAGGACGTATGGCATCCTCTGGCAGTGCTGCCTCACTGTCAGCCTGGGTACTACTACACACCTCTACCTTTGCAATCACTCTGTCCAAGGGACCATCAGTACCCACAAGCAGCTGTGGCTCACCTTCAGTTTCATTGCTACAGAGCAGCTCCCTCCCTGAAGTAACCACCTCACCAGTCCTGGCTGCAAGTATGCAGTCTGTCTGGGTCTCCTCCAGGCTACCAGACCCACATGCTTGTCTCCTAGCCTGACCGCGTGTAACTGCATAAGTACATGGTACTGCTTCTCATCCCCTCTCAGGACATCTGCAAGATAGTAGTTTAGTACCCTTGTTGTCTCAAGACAACCTACTATTGGCATTTTATCTTTCCCACTTACTGGCTCCCTCACCTTTGGTTCCCTACCTTGCCTCCGTGGATACCTGTATGCCACATGGCCCCACTGGTTGCATTCAAAACATTTAACCCCAGCTCCTGGACATATACCTGGACTAGTGGCTTCCCCTGCTACTGGCAGATTCTGTTGGGGCAATCTGTGCTGCCCACCATGGGTTCCTTTAGACCCATGAGCAGTACTAGGGGTCCCCTTCCTGTGCAGGGCTGCCCTGCTGGCCAGGTATTGGTCTCCTTTCTTACCTAACTCATCTGAAGTAGCTCATTGCCTATCAGCTAACCAGATCCTCATGTCCTCAGGCAAAGTGCTAAGGGCTCGTTCCCTCACCAAAAGGTCTGCCAGCCCTTCAAAAGTGGTGACCTTACATCCACTCACCCAGCTATGAAAATAAGTGATCAGTTCAGCAACATATTCACACACACTTTCATCTGCCTTGCGTCTGTGCTCATGAAACATTTTCCTATACATTTCAGGTGTTAGCATAAAACATTCTAAAAGACATTTTATTAGAGCAGTATAATCAAAACAGACAGCGTCAGGCATTTTTGACAAAAACGTTACAGGTTTCCCATGGAATAAGGGGGTCAGGAACTGTACCCAGAGCCTTTGGTCAACACTATACTGTTTGCATACCCTCTCAAACATATGAATGAAACTATCAAAAGTATCCCCCTCTTTAAATTGCGGAAGAAATTTACTGACCTGTTGTGCTTCTGGGGTCCAGTTACTCCCTTCCCCATTACCTCCATGACTCTGGCGAAGAGTCAGCATTTCCCTCTCATACCTCCTCTGATGCTCCTTTTCTTCGGCTTCTATCTCTAAACACCTGGCCTCCAACTCAAATCTCTTTAGCTCCAGCTGGATTTTTAAGTCCACTGCAGAAAGGTTGTGCTGTCCATTCTCCGAGGATATTGTATCTCCACTGCCAGTCTGATTGTCCTCCTGGATGCTGTTTTCTGATGCAGCTGTAACCAAGGCTGCAATCAGGTCTGCTTTAATCTGGTTTCCATGCAACAGTCCCCTAGCCTGGCACATCTCCATCAGCTGGCTCCTTGTCAGCTTTCCATACTCCTCTGCTGACATACTGCCTGCTCACCTTGACTAACTAAGCTAACAAAAGAAATAAAACAGTTGTGATCTGAACTCACTGCGTGGCTGATTTACAGTACAAAGCACCTTCAGAGATCACTGTGCAATGTACTCTAGAGCTTAATTTATCTCTGCATAAATCAGCCACAGTTGAAAAGCGTTTAAAAATATTTAATAACTACTAAAAACACAAGATAATACTCCTACACCACAGTGCTATTCTAGAGTTCAGAGATCACACAGAAATTTGAAATAATTCAGTAGTACAGTACTGACAACAGAAAAACACTTGCCCCGGGATTCAAGAAGCTTGGTGCAAGGATGGTTTTAGCCTTATGCTGAGCATCCTCACTACAGATGGTGCAGCAGCGCCATATGAATATGTATGAGGGCGTGCCGCCGCACCCTCGACGTGTACAGGAAACATGTGCGAGTGCAGGAGGAGTGTACAAGTGCTCTATGGAGGCGTAAACATGCCCCGACAGTTGCAAAACCTATTATGCCTACTAGTAGAGCCTGGCTCTAATAGTAAGTCAGTAATTTAGCGTCCGTGGATACCGAAATGTATGCTAAGCATAGAAGAGTGTCCAGAAACAGTGAAATAAAATTGAAGTAGTAAACACACAAGCACGAAGTGGAATGTTGGGCCCTGTCCCAAAACTTTCACAATTAGATTCCCCGTGTGTCTATTATACATTTGAATTGTGGCAGTATCGAAGGTGTAAGAAAATGCGCAGTGTGTTTGCACATTGCTGCCCTCCGCCGAGTGTAGCTTATACATCAAATTCATTCAAATAGAGAAAAACATGCGGAATTAATGTAAATGTCAAGAGTGTAGTGTTTAGACTATCTGCCTAACAGGAAATCATGATTCGAGCCCAACAATATCACATATCATTTTCCATGTGGAATGAATGTCGTTTTGCTGTAAAACCGACATAAGAGTATCGCATGAGATATTTAACTTAAATATTCAATCACAGTGGCACTGTCATCATGAATAAGGTACTAGTAAGCAGGTGTGAGCACAAATAAGCAGCAGTAAACATATATAAGTACCAGTAAGCAAGTCTGAGTGCGCTTGCGCGGGTCTAAGCAGTGCCCAGTATATAAGTATGTACAAATATATAATGTATATATGTATGTGTATATATATATATATATATATATATATATATATATATATGTATATACACATGTGTATATATATACGTGTGTGTATATATATATATATATATATATATATATATATATATGAAGAAAGAATGACGTAACAATAAAGCATACAAAAGGAATGAGAAGGGAATCAACAGCAACCCCAGTACTATATAGCGCTGTCAGCGTATGTCATATCAAGCTGGGCAGGAGTGAGCAAAGCACTGCTACTCACACCACAGGCAGGATATTACCAGTGGGAGTAACATTGTTGATCTGCTAAGTCTACTTTACACACAGAGGGTAGTCCCTGGTGGGACTACCCGAAAATTGATAGGCTATTTGGCCATCCGACCATTACACAAGCAAGGGCAGGTATGTTCAAGGAATAAATGGTGGGAGAGCCTGAGAATACATGGGTTGGGACACCATACGTGTAGGGCCCCTAACACTCGGGAGAGGGCAGTGTGTGGAGGTGTGTCACGACTGCAATAACAACTGGACAATGGATGGTATGCATGTATGTTGAACTCGGGTGGGGTGGAGGAACTATGGGTATGAAATTATGGAGCCAGGTGTGCCAGGGTTGGATGGGCTGGTTCTAATTGGACCGCCCCGTGGAGGTCAGTGAGTTCGTTATAAATATATATGAGTATACACAGATGCAGACATCTATATGTAGAAGTACATTCCCTGTAACACATTAATTCCATTTGCAAACATAAATAACACGAATGTGCCCTTACAAACCTCAACAGTAGATAGAATAATAGGTTGTGCATAAGCTGCAAGGGACGAAACTGCTAAAACGCAGAAGTGTGTACAATGTCCGATGTCAGTGCTGTGCTGAAAAAAATCAAATGTGAGGACTTTCCCACACATGGAATCATTCCTGTGATATGCCTGCTACTGCAGCGCCAATTACTAAACCGGTCTATTTGTAAAAGAAATACGCCGAACATGTACATAATTAGGCTCTCATGTGTAACGTGTGTGTTACCACATAGTCATACTTATTAATTTGTTGTAGTGTCATATTAACGGGAGTAAGGATGTAATGAAGTACAGAGTCTAATCTTGTCATAAAGACATGCGTGTCCCATGTGGGACAGGCCAAAAATTGCGAATATTGTCCTTTTGGTCACTCATGTCACCAGTTTTTGTGGACTAAAAGTTTGGGAGTTCTGAGGATACGTGGTGTGAGTCAACCAATGGGATGGGTCTACAGGAGTAGGGAGTGGCTAATGTGTAGTGGTATGGATACACCACGAATCCAACAGGAGAATGGATGACTGCAGTTTTATGCAGGTGTTGGGGTGGGTTTTTGGGGAACCAGGAGCCATGGGTATATGGGCGTATATGCAAATGAAGCAGCACAGCAATAGTATATTGGTTAGAGCAACCGCCTAACGAACAGACATTCCCGTTCCGAATCCCACTGCATCACATACCATTTAACATCGCCAATCTGTAATGAACATATTGCGACATCTGTCTGCTGTATAACCTGCAAAATAACAATTAAAAGTTAACTGGAGAGAAGTCTCAGTGTCATAATGAATAAGGCACTAGTAAGCAGGTCTAAGCATATATAAACACCAGTAAGTGTGTGTAAGTGCGTTTGCGCGGGATATGCATTGCTTTACAGACACACACACACACACACACACACACACACAGATATATGTGTGTGTGTGTGTATATATATATATATATATATATATATATATATATATATATATATATATATATATATATATATATATATATACACATGCATATATATGTATATATGTGTGTGTGTGTATATATATATATATATATATATATATATAAGTCCAACCAATACAGCACCGGAATATGACAGGAGTGTGCTGTAGAAGATCCGGATAATTAAAACGCCAACAAACAGCACAATAAACACGGCCAGGATCAATCAACAGGTCAGTGTGCTGTTCAAACTTTTACTTGTTGCAAAATATGTTCAAACCACAAGCAGTTACTCAGCTTTTAACTTTCTAGAGCACCGCTTAGTAGCTCCATAACTCCATATCATTCAGACATGCCATATGCAATATATTTCCTATTGAAGCATATACTAGGCCAAGTACTAAGTAGTACTAAATAGTCCTTGTATTTATTAAAATAACAATAAAACAATAATAATAAAACAATAAAAAGGAAGAACATAGGATAAGTGCTTTCGGGTCACCACCACGACCCTTCCTCAGATCCTTATAACTGATATTGCATCATTTCCTTCTTTTAAAATATTAGCTTTGCATCAATAGGGCAGTCTTTTGCATATTAATGATATTACATCATTTCCTTCTTTTAAAATAGCAGGTTTACACCAATAAGGCAATCTATTGCATAGTCACACCTACTCAGACAGGTGTGTCATAAGTGCCTCTTCAGTTTCCGCCTTTTCAAGGCGGGTTTCATAGGGAATGCTGTATTAAGTCCTGGTTTCTGATGTGCTCTAAGCTTCCCAATCCAAAACATGTTCCCCAAAAATTGGCAAGACCAAATGAAGGTGATATACCGAACATTCTGGCTGGGATGTATACATACCTGGCATACAAGGATAGGAAAGCTTGGTGACCCATGGGTCGTGAAAATTGTATTAAATGGGTCCCGTGAAGTGGAGAGTGGGCAGCATGCAGTGGTGTGTTCAGAACCGACGAGGACCCAGAGTAAGGATGGGTGCTGTAGAGGAGGTGCAGGTGGGGGAACTATGGGTAGCTACTTTTGGGTCTAGGTGTGCAGGTGTTGGCTGATGTGGGCTTATGTGGACAGCCCCAGGGATGTAAGCAAATGTGTTCATTGGGCAGAGGCATTGCCCAATGAGCAGCCACACCCACTACAATTCCCACTGCAGCAAAGTGTAATCTATATGGCAAGGAACGGAATAACCAGATGTAGATGTATATATGTAAAGGTATGTGTGTATATATCTACCCATAGTGACATAGAGATAAGCCTCTCCCTCTCCGTAGTACAAATGTATGCATACAGAGACAGAATACATATGCATACCCGCATATCGATATATAGATATTAGCAGACACCCATAGACTCATATGTTGTTAGCCCTCTCTCTCTCTCTATATATATATATATATATATATATATATATATATATATATAGACAGCAATATATACATGTATGCATGCATATACAGATATATCTGTGTATAGTAATATGTGTGTTTTATATATATATATATATATATATATATATATATATATATATATATATATATATATATATAAAATCTATCTATATCACATGTATATAGCTAGGATAAGATACAGCAGTTACGAGTTACATATGTTCACAGGCTATGCATATGAGGGTGAGGGGTCCAATAAACAAACGTGTAACACGTAGCATCAACCCATACAGACACACAGTAAAAGTAAACACACCTCTGCTTCCCAGACCACCGGCAGGATACTACCAGTGGGAAAGACCTGCCAGCTCTAATCTTAAAACAGACATCAATGTCCCTTGTGGGACACCCAAAAATTAATGATAATCGGAGTCCCTCCCAGTAATGATTCACGTACACGGACCATTCGGTTGTGCAAGACTGATAACCCATGGGTCGACAGAATGTACATGTGTCCCGACATGTGGATAGTGGGCAGTGTGTAGTGGTGTGTTTATACCACACCTGCACCCACAGTAAGGATGAGTGCTGTAGAGGAGGGGCAGGTGGGGGCACTATAGGTATGCAATTATGGGCCTAGGCGTGCAGGTGTTGGCTGGCGCAGTTGCATTAGGACCACCCCTGGGATGTAAGTAATATCCCGACATGGGCATAGCTGATGCCCATACCTCTCAACCCCTAAGAGCGAATCCACTGGACAGGACATAAACCATTGGGGGAACAAATAGGGACCATACCTCTGAACCGACCCTGATTTCCAGGGACGTCCCTGATTCCGACTCATTTTCTAACTCTGTCCCACGTAATCCCTTCTAAAACTAGTGACTTTTGGAGGAAAGGTGGTGAATTGCACGTAATGAATAATGACAACAGTTAAGGGTTGTAAACATCATTTACCTCAGAAAATGTGTATGAATTCATATGCTCTGAGCCTGTCAATGTGTCAGGTTAATAACACTAATAATTTAAATGTGTCCCTGATGTTGTTATGATGTGTCCCTCATTCAGCTGATTTTTTTCCCCAATCGTATGAGGGGTCTGATAGGGACAGAAAGCACATATTCCACTCACAACCTTAGAAAGATGATAGAATATTAGGTATGCAGTAACATGACTCGGCTGAAGGATGTGGGTTCCAAAACCTAATTACTTGTTTGTATTGAAGAGTGTCAGTTCCCATGTATTAGCAAGACAGGTGCAGATTGTAAGAGGAACACACCAATAATATGAATCAAACTCTGGACTGGCCGCGGATTCCGTACAGTCGAACGGCATGATTTCGCCTAATGGGCAGCCATTCCCGATACTGTAGGCATGTAATCCGATGTAATAGGCATCTCACGGTAATATCGTAGTCCTCACTCCCATCCAGGGGTGTGAGTGTCAGATGCAAACACCAAATGCAGTGCATTTGCAAGTGCGGGAGCAAGCGGGTGTAAGCCTATTTGGCTGTCAGTATGCGAGTATCACACTGGTGAAGCTATGTAGAGGCTAACTGAGTGTAAGAAACTGTAACCAGAGGTTAGCATTGCTTAGCTCCGTGCAAACTCACACACACCCGCTCACAACTGCTTTAATGTGCCTTAATCACTCCATATCCAACAGCTTTGGTTCTGCCCAGCAACAAAATAAACGGCCTCTGCAAGGCTCAAAACCAGGACCCTGCACACACAGCTATTGTGATTTACCACTAAGCCATGTCAGATATACAGACATCGGATCTTATCACAAACATATCATCCAGTGCAGTCATTCAACAGTATAGGAAATGTATTCCATCATGTAGATGTATGTGTGTGTGTTTATTTCCAGATATAGATACATACATATATAGAGATATATCAAGAACATCACATAAGACAACAAAGCATTACAAAGGAATGAAAAGGGAAACACCAGTAATGCCTGTATTATGTAGTGGTGTTGTCCTATGTAATATCAACACTCCCTCAGAGAGACGTGTCACTAATACACGCAAACATTTGTACATTGGCCAAATACATCACTCTGTGCATTTTATTTACATTAACACAACAGTTCCTGTCCAATCATTATGTGAGAACAGTACTCTTGCAAGGTGCTGTGTGCGACATCATCATCATGAAAAAGGTAAATGGGGTAACCCTAGAGGGACCGGTAGTGTTGTGTGTACAATGGAGTCGTCTGCAACACGTGTACCTGGAACCTTTAGGAGTCATGTGCATACCAGGATCGTGTGTCTGAGAGACAGGGGTGAGGACAACTGGAGTATGTTGTGATGCATATTAAAAGGGTTACATGTGTCCAGTGGACACGTGTGAAATGGACAGCTATGTATGGGGCAAATGTTGTTTTAGGAACCGATTGGCATTTTGTTTCCGCAGCGTGAGAGTGGGATGTGGGGGAAGGAGAGTAGGTATGCTTGTGGAGGATAGGTTGGGTAGGATGACAGAAAAGACAGCATACTGGGTCGGTATATGACATGTGGGGGGATACACCTTGGACGGGGAGGGGTGTTCGGTAGTCACAAGCCCATGAGCCCCCAGATGGAAACAGTGGGATGGAGGTCCCCAGCCATGGGCAGCCACCACTGCACCAAAACAGCCGCAAAGGTGGCAGTGCTGGGGGCTGTCTTTGATGGGCAGGCTAACCCTGTAAATGTGACACTCTTCCCTCGAGCTGGCGTATCTGGCCTCGAAACCCCTTATTGAGCCCCCTATGCACCAATTCCTGGACTGTACGACAGCGGACATGTTCCTGTTTGGACCTGCTCCCAGGGGGGACAAGCCCCATCCTGAGTGGCAGTTCCACCAGAAGGTGGTGCAGAGTCAACAGAGGTGGAGGTCCAAGGCTGGGCCCCAGATGTGCTGGCGCCCGGTGCCTTGGCCATCTGAAGTGGGACAGGAGGTTCTGCTGGGACCTCCAAACCCATACAGCCTTTGGTGTTGCAGTTTTAACACAGATATGGCTTTGTAATAGTCAACAGCATTCAGGATTACTTATAACAGTATGCATAGATATGACCATCAACCCAACACACAACAGATGGTATACATTTGCTGAGGGAGCACAACACATGCATGTATACTGCATGATATCTGTACAAAGTGTAGAAGAGTTGTGACTGCAGCTATGAACAGTGGCTCATTATTGGCATGTCACTGAGAACCTCAGACAGTGCCTGTCATACCACTGTTTCATGTGACATATGTTCAGTCAGGGATGCGATGGCAGTAACTCATCACTATCACCATGTACTGACTGCAATCCTCACACTATGCTCCTGCAGTTCACAGATGTGTGTTCAGTGAGTAACACAGGAAACAAATGGTTCCACACACTGACCAGTCCGCAGATGCCCCTACAGATGGGGTTTCCCTCATAAACAGAGCACTGTCTTGTCAGTTTTAAAACATGCAGAATAGCCATTACCACACACAACTTGTTAAACTGGCAGTAGTCTCAATGAAGCATAGCTAGACTTACATGCTGTAGTCATCTCTGGCACATCACCCTCCTGTCTTTAGGCTATTTCCCACTCTGTATGTTGTTTGAGGAACATCCAGGTATCATCTGTGATGCCGTTTACCAAACACCAGATCCAAGTACCACTCACAGCGACTGTCATGGGCAAACACCAACATGATGTTCCTAGATATTGTACTGTGTTTCCATGCGATTGGCTATGGGAACATCATCACAGCTGTTCCACATGCAGTCAGCTAGAGGAGGACTGCAATAGGTGCAGGGGCCATCACCTGATCATGACCGTCACTTACAAAACACAAGCTGCTGCTGAGTAGGTGTACAACTCCACATCTACTAGAGAGTATGTGGGAGGGACAGACAGAGGCAAAGTACATCAGAGAAGGGCTTGGAGACTAAAACCTAAGCATCGTCTGTCACACACCTACCAGTACAGGGGTTCAGACCTTTGACTGACTAGTCATTACTATTACAAGTGCATGCGGTTACTCCGTGTGCCACAAAGCTGACATGTTGGTGTGCTGTAGGAACATATATGTGTGCTGGTGAGCGACATCTACAATAGAGATATAGTAGACATACATTAGGTGTAGCACACATGGCTGTCCACATGAATGGATGTCATTGTCAACACAACCACACTCTCTAATGGACTCACATTGACACACTTTGCCAGGCCCACAAATACACTTCCCAACTACTTAGTTTGCCACACTGCAGTAATGCACAGGTACTACATGCACCACAGGGGATATCCGGAGGTTTCTATGGGCTAGGGCATGTGAACGTGTCTGACATCAGTCGGTATGCCAATGGGAGTTATACTGGGTGTGACTGTGGTTGGGAGCATCATACCCCACACGCAGACATAATGTGCCAGTACTGACATGCATGTGTGCTTTGCTTCATGGGTGTATAGTGGTTGTCTGTGCAAGATGGCTGTACAAGGTTGGGTGAGGGGTAATCCTTGGCATCACGCCACCCGACAGTGGTGTGCAGTGTGGTACAGGGGTGTAGTGTCTGCAGTGTCCCACAAGTTGAGTATTGTATGAACTGTCCTGACATCCTGGTTGCCATTGTGTATGGCCATTGCTTTGCAATGCATGCCATGTCTGTGATTGATAGTCCTTGACATGGACATTGCCTGGGATGTGCACGTCCCACAATAATGTACAGTTGCATGTACAAGTGTACCTGGTTTGGCTGGCACATGTTGTGTACACAGACTGTTATCCTCAGATATGCCATTACTGGCCTGGTGGTGCAGGACCTGCTTATAGACAGCAGGTTGAACATGCACCTGCATTGATAGCATGATACAGGTATTCCCTGGTGTCAGTGGCATCTGTCCATACAGGGCACATGTGTAAGGCATTGTATGGGCTCTGTGGATCACATTTGATGGCACCACATATGTTGCAGGCATCCAGTGGGGAACATAGTGAAGACACATTGTCCGCAGTTATGTGCCTGTTGTACTGCTGTACAGTGTGCCATGCCCTTTGCAGCCCACTGCAATCACACCGTGCCTACTATCTGTCATCAATGTGCCGGGTACTAGCAACATAGCGGGATAGTCTGGGCAAGTGTGTTTGTGTATGA
Organism: Protopterus annectens; assembly: GCF_019279795.1. NCBI lineage: Eukaryota > Metazoa > Chordata > Ceratodontiformes > Protopteridae > Protopterus > Protopterus annectens. The sequence goes on from NC_056747.1 coordinate 616,137,619, forward strand.
CACATGGGTTCAGAACGTATTCCGGGTAATAGTAGGGTTGCATACTTTGTTCACTAGGCCTTTTGCCAGATGTAGGGGTATGGCTTGCCAACACAGTCCCTTGGCTGGCTGACATCTGTACTCCTCGTGAGGTGGACATTGTGACATATAATACAGACACCATATAGGAAAACTACAGAATCCGCTCCCCAACATGTCCAATGGTTAGACACTCACAGCCACTTCCACACAGGCTCTGACTGTCAAACACACACACATCTACTATATCTTGGAATAGAATCCTACCTTACTAGTGTATCACACTACAGCATTACGCAATTACAGCACACGCTACGGAGATTACTGGGTTACAGCAGTCCCAGAGGTGTATTACTAGGTGGGTGACAACAGCAGGATTGCCAAAGGTGGTTATGTGAATTGTAAAGAGTGTACATACTCAAAAAAGCATTGTTACTTTCTCAGGCAGACAGACACACACAAACACACACACACACACACACACACACACACACACACACACACACACACAGTTGGCCTCTCTTGGAATTGAACCCCTACCTAACTAGTTTATCACTCTACAGCAATACGCAGTTACAGCACGCGTTATGGAGAATACTGGGCTACAGCAGTCCCAGAGGTGTATTTTTTGGTGGGTGACATCAGCAGGATTGCCAAAGGTGGGTATGTAAATTGTGTGCCTACTCTAAAAGCATAATTTCTTTCACAGGCAAACACACACACACACACACACACACACACACACACACACACACACACACACACACACACACACACACACACACACGCTTGGCCTGTCTGGGATTAGAACACCTTCCAAACTAGTTTAACACACTACAGCATTACGCAGTTACAGCACGCGCCATGGAGATTACTGGGTTACAGCAGTCCCAGAGGTGTATTCATAGGTGGGTAATATCAGCAGGATTGCCAAAGAAGGTCATTTCAAGTGTACTGCGAGTTGTACATGTCTGTTACCCCCGTGTACCCGCTGCCTACTCTCACGAAAACACATTTACACCTGCTTACAACTGCTTAAAAGTGTCTTATAGGTACATAGGTAGGTACTAGGCTATCGGCCCAAGGGCCTACGTAAGCCTAGCCAACAAGGTTCCCTGGCTTACGCCACCCAAGAAAGTTATTTTCCTGTGCCACTGTCGAGCAGAGACACAGAAGTGATCCCCGAGGTGTATTTCTTATTTCCCATCCACTCATCAAAATTTTTCTTGAAGAGTGCTAATGAAGAACTTTGCTTGACATAGATGAGTAGCCTGTTCCAGAGTATGGGAAGTCTCTGGGACAGGAATTAATCCCTACAGCATGTCCTGTTTATTGTGGTGACAAGGTTTATGTCTCTAGAGCATGTAGCCCAGAGGGATTGGGATTTCTTTAGGTGCAGCATGTCCAGCAGCTCTGGGTTTGACATAGCTTTATATGTTAGGCAGAGATCACCTCGGAGTGGGCGATATGCTACGGTGTAAAGCTGGAGTTTTTTGAGGCGGTCAGTGTAGGGCATTTGTTTGAGGCCAGTAATCCTCTTTGTGAGGTACTTCTGTGGCCTTTCCAGCTGCTGCAGATATCTTGAGGTACATTCCAAAAGGGGCGTTATACTCTATAATGAGTCTAATGAGTGTCGAGTAGAAGAGAACAATGACCTCTTTTTTTCCTGGATGAGAACCCTTTTATGATGAGGTGTGCCACGTTGAAGGACTTCCTGACTGCTGTGGTGATGTGACTATCAAAAGAGAGACTACTGTCCACCTGGGTCCCAAGGTCTCTTATCACACATTCGGTGTTAAGTAGATTGCTTCCTATGTGGTAGTTCATGGGTACAGAATTTTTACCAAAGGGGATGACACTGCACTTTTTGGCATTGAGCTTGAGGCCATGGCTCTGACATCAGGCATCTGTCTCAGCGAGGCCCTTCTGTAGGATGCCCACATCATTTGGGGACTTGACTATGGCTTCTAGTTTGCAGTCATCTGCGAACTTTGTTAGGCAGAGGCCTTCTCTGTTAGCCTGTACCTCAGAGAAGTAGATACCAAACAGGAGAGGTCCCAGGACAGAACCCTGTGGTACTCCACTTGTCACTGCTTTGGGTTCAGATTTGGAGTCTGCAACTTTTACAGTGTGGGTTCTGTCAGTGAGCCAGTTGGCAACCCATCTTGTGATGTAGGGATTTATGCCTAGTTTAGTGAGTTTAGCTATAATTCCAGAATGGGGGATGGTGTCGAAAGCCTTGCCGAGGTGAAGATAGGCTATGTGAACCACCTTACCCTCATCTACGGCTTTGGTGACTGCCTCACAGAAGTCGATCAAGTTTAGGAGGCATGATCTGCCTTTCACAAACCCGAACTGGGTGGGATCCAGAGTTTGGAGGTTACCAATGTCTTTGTTTGAGTTCCATGATAATACGTTCCGTGACCTTGCAGACGAGGCTGTCAGGCTAATATGTCGATAGTTCCCGGGATCACTGGTGACTCCCCCTTTGTGGAGTGGGATAACAGTTGCTGTGTGCCATTCAGTGGGCACAAAGCCTGATGCGAGGCTTATATTGAACATGTTGGGGAGCCAGTTAGTTCTGAAGTTCGTGTAAAACTCAGCCTGAGATGTTGTCTGGTCCCATGGATCCTGTGTTTCTGGCTTTAGAGAGTGCAGCTTTTACCTGTGTAGTTGTGATTACAGGGACTCTGCATTCTTCCTGTATAAATATGGGCCCTTTAGGGGGTGAGGGGGGTAAAGTTAGCACCAAACCTATCTGCCAGGATGTTGGTAATATCAGTTGGTTCTGTAATTTTCGTGCTGTTGTGCTGTAACTCAGAGCAGATCTGGGTGTTGCCATCGAGATTCTTGACATAGCTATAGAATGCTTTGTGGTTGTCCTTAGAATTAGTTTCGATTTTATTTTCGTAGCTAGCTTTGGAGGATCTTATAAGGGATCTCAGCTTCTTACTGAGGCTGACCAGGGAGCTCCTCCACTCATGGGATTTTACTCTCTTTTGCAACAGTTTCTTCCTTTTGTTGTACAGTTTGTTTATGGCAGGGGACCACCAGATTGCCTTCCTTTTTTTAGAGGATAGCGTCTTGGTTCTGCTTGGGATAGCACGATCCATGCACTCGTGTAAGTGCTTATAGAGTGCATTTGTGTAGGATTTAGCAGTTGTAACTGTATTGACCATCTGCATGGGTGTCATGACGTTCACCACTTCTGTCTTAAGAAGCATGAAGCTGGCTTTGGAGAAATTTTTTACCATGGTTTCCTTAATGGGGGTGGGGGCGGTATGTGGATATCAAGGGTGATTAGCTTATGTTCGGATCGGACCAACTAGGATTTGACTTCAAGTGTGGAACACCGGTCACTCATATTGGTAATGACTAGGTCTAGGATATTGTTGCCCCTGGTGGGGGTGTGGATAAGTTAATCTAGGCCATTGAAGTTTATGAATTCCAGAAAGCATTGAGTCAAGGAGTTGGTACACGAGTAGTTTTCCCAGTTAATGGTGGGGTAGTTGAAGTCACCCATTATTAGGGTGTTTGGTTGAACCTAAATATTTTCCTGTACATCAAGAAAAGAGGAGTGGGAATCCTAGGGCATTGTGGTGGATCTGTAGGAAGCTACAATTTGGATTGCAGTTTTGCCCAGAGTTAGTTGCAGTTGGATAACCTCGGATGCATTATGCTGAGCAACTAGCCTGGAGGTGTGGATATCCTTAATAAATATGGACACACCTCCGCCTTTGGTGTTTTGGTCCAGGTTACATGGCCAAAACGTGTGGTATGAGTTATAGCATGGTAGTGCAGGGGTGCTCTCTGGGGCCTTGAACCAGGTCTCAGTCATAGGTTTTTAGGTTCCTAGGTAGGTACTACGCTATCGGCCCAAGAGCCTACGTAAGCCTAGCCAACAAGGTTCTCTGGCTTATGCCACCCAAGAAAGTTATTTTTCTGTGCCACTGTCAAGCAGAGACACAAAAGTGATCCCTGGGGTGTATTTCCTATTTCCCATCCACTCATCAAGATTTTTCTTGAAGAGTGCTAATGAAGAACTTTGCTTGACATAGATGGGTAGACTGTTCTAGAGTATGGGAAGTCTCTGGGACAGGAATCGATCCCTCCAGCATGTCCTATTTATTGTGGTGACAAGGTTTAGGTCCCTAGAGCGTGTAGCTCGGAGGGAAAGGGATTTCTTTAGGTGTAGCATGTCCAACAGCTCTGGGTTTGACATGGCTTTATATGTTAGGCAGAGATCACCTCGGAGTAGGTGATATGCTACAGAATAAAGCTGGAGTATTCTGAGGTGGTCAGTGTAGGGCATTTGTTTGAGGCCAGTAATCCTCTTTGTGAGGCACTTCTGTGGCCTTTCCAGCTGCTGCAGATATCTTGTGAGGTAATTCCAAAAGGGGTGTTGTACTCTATAATGGGTCTAATATGTGTCAAGTAGAGGGGAACAATGACCTCTTTTTTCCTGGATGAGAACCCTTTTATGATGAGGTGTGCCACGTAGAAGAACTTCCTGACTACTGTGGCAATGTGACTATCAAAAGCAAGACTACTGTCCACCTGGGTCCCAAGGTCTCTTATCACACATTCGGTGTTAAGTAGATTTCTGCCTATGTGGTAGTTCATGGGTACAGAGTTTTTACCAAAGGGGATGACACTTCACTTTTTGCCATTGAGCTTGAGGCCATGGCTCTGACACCAGGCATCTGTCTCAGCGAGGCCCTTCTGTAGGATGCCCACATCATTTGGGGACTTGACTGTGGCTCCTAGTTTGCAGTCATCCTCAAACTTCATTAGGCAGAGACCTTCTGTGTTAGCCTGTACTTCAGAGAAGTAGATATTAAACAGGAGAGGTCCCAGGATGGAACCCTGTTGTACTCCACTTGTCACTGCTTTGAGGTCTGGTTTGGAGTCTGCAACTTTTACAGTGTGGGTTCTGTCAGTGAGCCAGTTGGCAACCCATCTTGTGACGTTGGGATTTATACCTAGTTTAGTGAGTTTAGCTATAATTCCAGAATGGGGGATGGTGTTGAAAGCCTTGGCGAGGTGAAGATAGGCTGTGTGAACCACCTTACCCTTGTCTACGGCTTTGGTGACTGCCTCAAAGAAGTCGATCAGGTTCAGGAGGCATGATCTGCCTTTCACAAACCTGATCTGGGTGGGATCCAGAGTTTGGAGGTTACCAATGTCTTTGTTTATGAGTTCCACGATGATACGTTCCATGGCCTTGCAGACCAGACTCGTCAGGCTAATAGGTTGTTAGTTCCCTGGATCAGTGGTGGCTCCCCCTTTGTGGAGTGGGATAACTGTTGCTGTGCACCATTCAGTGGGCATAAAGCCTGATGCAAAGCTATTATTGAACATGGTGCCTAAGTGGGGAGCCAGTTCGTTCTGAATTTCGTGAAAAACTCATCCTGGGATGTTGTCCGGTCCCATGGATGCTGTGTTTTTGGCTTTAGCGAGTGCAGCTTTTACCTGCGTAGTTGTGATTACAGGGACTCTGCATTCTTCCTGTGTAGATATGGGCCCTTTAGGGGGGTGAGGGGGGGTAAAGTTAGCACTGAACCTATCTGCCAGGATGTTGGCAATATCAGTTGGTTATGTAATTTTCATGCCGTTGTGCTGTAACTCAGAGCGGTTGTGGGTGTTGCCATCGAGATTCTTGATATAGCTATAGAATGCTTTGTTGTTGTCCTTAGAATTAGTGGCTCTTTTGTTTTCATAGCTAGCTTTGGAGGATCTTATAAGGGATCTCAGCTTCTTACTGAGGCTGACCAGGGAGTTCCTCCACTCATGTGATTTTACTCTCTTTTGCAACAGTTTCTTCCTTCTGTTGTACAGTTTGTTTATGGCAGGGGACCACCAGACTGGCTTCCTTTTTTTGGAGGATAGCATCTTGGTTCTGTTTGGGATAGCACGATCCATGCACTCGTGTAAGTGCTTATAGAGTGCATTTTTGTAGGATTCAGCAGTTGTAACTGTATTGTCCATCTGCATGGGTGTCATGAAGTTCACCACATCTGTCTTAAGAAGCATGAAGTTGGCTTTGGAGAAATTTTTTACAGTGGTTTCCTTAATGGGGGGTGGGGTCACTGCACAGATATCGATGTTCTCCATTTTAAGGAGTGCCTCAAGTGAGTGCATTTTGAGATTTAGACTTCTAGCATCGAGTAGCATTATCCTCAGCTTTTGTTTGCCTGTTTCTGTTATGGTGCTGAATTTGTTATTTGAACCTTGCCTAAAAAAGTCACTATAGGGACAGCAAGAGCCTTAGCCAGTATCCGGAATCCTAGGGGCGACAGGTGCAGGTCATCTGTGGGAAAACATTGTGGTCTGTCGACCATGTCATCCCAATCAGACAGATACTGGATCCCCTTAGAATGACACCAGAAGCTTAGCCAATTGTTGAAGTCAATCATTTTGTCCTTGTACTGCGGTATCATTTGGGCGATGGCAGATTGCTACTCAGGGCTAGGGTCATACCTGCCTGGGCTACAAGATCGCAGAGCTTTTCTATGTCTCTTTTCATGTAGTCCAGGGAAGTACGTCTCAGGTCATTCATACCAACATGTACAATGACAAAATGATACCGCAGTACAAGGACAAAATGATTGACTTCAACAATTGGCTAAGCTTCTGGTGTCATTCTAAGGGGATCCAGTATCTGTCTGATTGGGATGACATGGTCGACAGACCACAATGTTTTCCCACAGTTTTTGTGGAGTGACCTGAGTACGTGGATTATGTGGCGGATCCTGGCACCCGACAGGCAGCTGACAGTAACCTTCTCCTTGTTTAGCCTGGTGACTGGGACATCAGTGTGCCTGACTATAGAGTCAGCTATGGGTAGTGTGTTGGGTACGTTGTTCTGCCTTATTGGCTGTGGTTGAGTGGCACACTGAGTCTGTGGCATATGTGTCATTTGGGTTGTGTTGGGGGGTGGAGGTTGCTTGCGTTTCTGCTTTGGAGGTCTCTGTTGCTTAGACAGATTATTATTGAGAACCTCCGCGAATGTTTTTGTGTTACTGTGTGTGCATTTTTGTGGTGTAGATTTAGTGAGACTATGTGATGAGTGTGGTGTGGTGCAAATGTTTACCTGCTCCTCATGACTGTCAAGTTCAGTCTTGGTTGGAGAGAGCTTTATCTCCAGTTTGGCCAGATAAGTGCATTTCTCACAGGATGTAGTGTTGGGTGGTAGGAGGAAAGGGTTGTCTGTGTACATGAGGCAATTTCTACATTGCCTCAAGATGACCAGATTAATCAGATAGACAGGAGAGAACACTGGGAGCTGACCCTTGGTCATTCCTGAATAAAAAACTATTTTCCTCTAGATAAGTGAGGAAAGTGAGTACAAGAGCTGTTTTTCTCTAAGCAAGTGAGAAAAGTAAGTACAAAAACTGTTTTCCTCTAGGTAATGAGGAAGGTTGAGTGCTATAGTAATTAGTAGGTTATTTATTGCTTACAAGTTCTGAACAGGTGCTGAGCAAGAATAAGCAAATTTAAGTGCTAAAACTAAGTCTGTATCTGCACTAGACAAGTTACAGGACAGAAACAAGTGCAAATGCAGGCTTTCAAATCAGAAAGTTGAGAGAGATGAAAGAGATTGCCCAAACGGCCAGTATCTACAATTTCTGGTCCAGAAGCACTCCTTATGTGGTAGACAGGTTACCTAGTACTTACCACTCCCACTGATAAGCTAGAATGCTTCCCTCCAACACAGAAAGGCTTGGGGGCTCAGAAGCTTACTTACAGTCCTGGATACAGCAAATCTGTATATGCAACACTAGTTACAGGAAAGGTAGGAAACAGGCTTACAGTTTTTTTACAGAGAAGTAGCAAAAACAGTAGTAAAAAAAAAATCACATGCAGTGCAATCTAGCACACTTGAGTATGTAGCAATATTAGACCAAACACAGTTTAAAAATGCAATTGAATTAAAAATGACTAAAAGCAAGTTCAGAAGGAGTTTATTAGGTAGAATGTGGTAAAGAGATGGGACTCTGGAGTGTCCCATATCAGATTTACAGTGGGGCGGGCAACTGCAAAAGCCACCAAATTTAAATTGCAAGCCAAAAATAGGGAGGATGGGTGGGACAAAACAGTTTCAACAGAGATCTAAGCAACAACTAACAGTAGAAACTCTAAAACCAAAAAATATACTCAGCTCTGTATATTTGCAGATTGATTGAAAAGCAGTCTCTCAGAACAGGGAGACAACAGTTTCAACAGAGATCTAAGCAATAATTAAACTCTAAAACCAAAAAAATATATACTCAGCTCTGTATATTTGCAGATAGATTGGAAAGCTGTCTCTCAGAACACAGGTTCCAGCAATTAAATGCAGGCTGTTACTAACAGGTCTAATTTTATGCAAGTGATCCTTGAGTTAGATAACACACAAGCTGTAAAAAACAGTTATACCAACTGAAGACACGGCAGAAAATGGGGGGTGGGGAAAACAGTTTCAACAGAGATCTAAGCAACAACTAACAGTGCAAACTCTAAAACCAAAAAAGGTGGTCCTAATTGACATTATCAACAAGGCTTGCAGGTCTTGAACCCCGGACCATGCACACTGAGGTCACTGGACGTACCACTAAGCCATCTGGTTTGTATACATGTTGCATGGAGTCTATAATGCACATCTTACTACAGGTATTCCACAGTACTGAAAACAAATGAGACAGTCACTTTGTGTACATATGTACCGTACCCTTGAATGTACTCTACTCTGTGAAACAACAAAGACAAGTCTACATCTGTACAACTGTCATAACTACACACATACACACACACACACACACACATATATATATATATATATATATATATATATATATATATATATATGCATGTACACAGGCACAGCTATATATATATATATATATATATATATATATATATATATATATATATATATACATATACATGTACACAGGCACAGCTATAGCTATATATATATATATATGAATCTAGGACACTTGCTTGAAAAAGCAAGTGTCCGAATCCATATATATCGATCACAGTTTAACAAAAGCACTTTAATCGAAAAAGCGCTTCCGTTAAACTGTGAAAAAAAAAAATCACTAATTAAATGTTTTGCCCCCCTGCACCCCACAACATGGGGGTTTGTGCTCCCCACACCCCCTACTTAAATATTCTCACTCCAAGGTCACACTACAGTAGAGTAAAGGAATATTCCCTTACTTGCACCGCAGTGTGACCGGCACACCACTCACACATACCCGAAATTGCTGCTTCGATGAACAGCAATTTTGGGTATGTGTGAGTGCAATTTTGACTTTCGGTGAAAGTTAAATTCGCACAAGTGTCCGGGTTCCATATATATATATATATATATATATATATATATATATATATATATATATATATATTGACACACACGTCTGAACACCCTTTTTGACACAGAAGGGTTCCAAAGGAACTGACATGTACACAAAACAGAGGCATCTCTTGTGTTATAACATTTAAATCTTAAGCAGTTCACCAGAGAAGGGATGTTTTTTGTGTATGTGGAGTTTGGGGTGGGGAATGATGGCTAATGTAATCTACCCTGGGGATTGTGGAGTTAGGGTGGGGGAATGATGGGTATGGACTTACACCCCAGCGACCACTTCTGTGTCACTGCTCAACAGTGGCACAGGAAAATAACATACCCAACTGTAGTCGTGCTTGACTGTGTATTGTTTACTATTCCTAACTATGTAATACTTTGTAGACACTGGTCACCACAGATGGCTACCATGGTGTGCTAAAAGACATTACACATGTGTATGCCTGGCTACAGGGTAGTCACACAGACAAACACGCACACATTTGCCATTATTGTGCATACACATCTTGCCTATGTAAAGGTAACTAGTGCAGTGGTATGAAGCTGGGGTATGTGCCTCAGAACACATACAATTACACTTACTCTGATTCCACTTCTGAGCTGGGTGACATCACAATACTGATTACTTGCAGTGTGGAGGAGGGAAGAGAGAGGTTTAGCAGTTGACAAGGATGAAGGCCAGTGCAAAAGGAGGTATCTCTTTGGAATGCAGCAAAACCAGCTGTCATGACAGGATGCAGGCACAAATACACACACTCAACCACCCTCAGCCGTTTGCTGAGACACACACAAACAAACACACTCATGCATTTGCTGACACACACACTCAGGCATTGTCTGTCACACACACAAACACACACACACAGTCTCCAGTGGTGGGATCACAACTCCTGCCTAATTACAGATCACTATTACAGTACCTAGCAGTTATGAGATGCACCACAGAGATTACACATTCCAGGGCACTCAGACTGCCCTTCTAAGATTGAGGACAACAACAGGGAGACTGACAGTCACGAAGTACATAGCTTTAAACCTGTGTGTTTAAAGTAGGTGTCCATTACAACCTGTACTCACAAACAAGACACATCATCTGCAGGTAGGCCTGAGAGGTATAGTTGTAGCACAATAGGAACCTGAACTGGAGTATGGCCATCTGTGGAATGGACAACTACTATCACTATTCAGGGTCACTGTGGGCATGCTCATATACTTAGCAGCACAGGGGTGTTTGGGATGCACTATGACTACAACTACACAAGGTTATACTGGGCATGCTCATACACATAGTAACAAAGGGCTTGTTGGATGCACTGACTCAAATTATACAAGGTGGCAGTGGGTACGCTCATACACTTAGTAGCACAGGGCTGTTTGGTATGCACTCCGATTCTAACCACAGAAGGCCACAGTGTGCATGCTCATACACTTACATGTACAGAACACGTTGCAATGGACTCCTATTGTAAACACACAGGTTTACAGCTATATACATCTTACCTGTCAGTATATATGCACATCATACTGGTATACTACCTGATACCTGTATGTGGCCTGTAAATGATGTATCTGTGTCTGTGCTGTGTGATACACATGCATACATGTACATGAAGTACTGACATATATATGTTAAGTATACACATTCATGCATGTATGGATGTGACAGACAACAGGTTACCTGGGACACACAGGCAGATGCTACCTACAGCAAATGTCACACACCATGTGCAAGGATAATGTGTGAGCCTCATTGTGTAATAGTACTAAGGTGCAAGTGTCAAGATGACCTCTCCCGGCTGTGTTAGTAGTTGTCATTATTAGCAGGACTGCTACCCTAAGTATATCTCACATTGGTCATATACACAATTTGTGCTGCTGTCCGTCACCTTACATAAGGCATTTGCTACCAAGCACATTACTGCCACTCGCAGTGATGTCATGGTACGAGTGGCAACTGCTAGATCAAAACAATGAGCCAATGTCCTGCTGTTATTATGAGGTTGTCCAGTGTCTGTCATTCTGGGCTGTCATGACTGAACGACAGTCTTTCAACGCAGAGCACATGTATCCATGTTTCACATGTGTGTGGATATTACCTAGGTCACATTTACCCATATAGCCGCATTCCAAGGGAAATGTCCTACACCCAGAAGTAACACCCTGACACCTACAAGACAATTGCATTGGATGCTTATGCTAACCAGTGCTAGATGTGTGGCTTTAGTAATCCATTTGCCCAATGTAGAACCTACAATGGGGAATACTGACATCTGTGCAGTGACGAACACCTGGCTGAAGGCTCTGTAGTGCACAGTTGCATTACCACCATAGGTAGGTAGGTACTAGGCTATCTGCCCGAGGGCATTTTTAAGCCTAGATAGAGTGTGTCGGCTTTCGCCGCCCTATTGATTAATTAACTCATCCTCTGTCAAGCAGAGCCAATGAAGTGATCCCAGGGGTGTATTTTCTGTTACCCATCCAGTCGTCAAGTTTCTCTTGAAGAGTGTTAGTGAGGGGCTCTGCCTGATGTAATTTGGAATTTTGTTCAAAGCATGAGGAGTCTCTGTGACAGGAATCTATCCCTCCAGCATGTTCTATTTATTGTTGTGGCGAGGTTTAGCTCACTAGAGCACGTGGCTCACAGTGACTTGAATTTCTTTATGTGGAGCATGTCCATCAATTCTGAGATGGACATGGCTTTGTAAGTCAGACGGAGATCACTTCTGAGTAAGTGATATGCCACTGAGTACAGTCGGAGTTTTTTCAGTCGGTCTGCATAAGACATATGTTTGAGACCAGTAATCCTCTTGGGTGAGGTAGTTTTGTGGTCTTTCTAGCTGTTGGAATTGTCTTGTGTGGTACATCCCAAATGGGGCATTGTACTCTATGATGGGTCTAATGAGTGACGAGTAGAGGGGTACTATAACCTTTTTATTTCTAGATGCAAACCCTTTAGTAATTAGATGGGCCACATAGAAGGATTTCCTAACTACTTAGGTTCATGGGCTGGTACTAGGCTATTGGCCCTAGGGCCTATACAAGCCTAGCCATAACAATTCCCTGGCTATTTCTTCCCACACTATTTACTTCCCTGGACCCCTGTCTAGTAGGGTGATTGACGTGATCCTTAGGGTGAATTTACCTTTTCCCCTCCAAACATCAAGGTTCCTTTTGAAGAGGGCCAAGGAGGTGCTCTACTTGACATGTATGGGCAGTCTATTCCAGAGTCTGGGGAGTCTCTGGGTCAGGAACCTATCCCTCCAGCATGTTTTGTTTATTGTGATGACAAGATTTAAATCCCTGGAGCATGTGGCTCTGAGGGATTGGGATTTCTTTAAGTGTAGCATGTCCAACAGCTCTGGGTTTGACATGGCCTTGTATGTTAAGCAGAGATCGCCTCGGAGTTGACAATATGCGACAGAGTATAGCTTGAGTTTTTTAAGGTGGTCAGCATAGGGCATCTGCTTTAGGCCTGTGATTCTTTTAGTGAGGTATTTCTGTGGCCTTTCCAGTTGTTGCAGATGTCTTGAGAGGTACATACCAAACAGGGCATTGTATTCTATAATGGGTCTATTGAGGGATGAGTACAGTGGGACAATGACCTCCTTTTTTCTGGATGAAAAGCCCTTAGTGATGAGGTGTGCCACATAGAAGGATTTCCTGACTGTAGTGGCAATGTGGTTATTGAAGGTGAGACCACTGTCCACCTGTGTCCCAAAGTCTTCTATCACACTTTTGGTGTTTAGTGTCCTGCCTCCTATGTGATAATTCACAGGTACAATTTCTTGGCATTGGGCTTGAGCCCCATGGCTCTGGCACCAAGCATCTGTTTCTGTAAGGCCCTTTTGTAGAGTATCCACATCAGTTGGGGATTCAATAATGGCTCCCAGTTTGCAGTCATCTGCGAACTTTGTTAGCCAGGGTCCCTTAGTGTTGGCCTGTATTTCAGAGATGTAGATGCCAAACAAGAGAGGTCCCAGGACTGAACCCTGAGGTACTCCACTTGTCACTTGTCTGGAGCTGAATTTGGAGCAGCTACTTTTGAAGTGTGGGTTCTGTCAGTAAGCCAGTTAGCAACCCAGCGAGTGACGTAGGGATTAATGCCCAGCTTAGTAAGTTTATCTATTTTTCCAGAATGGAGGATGGTGTCAAAGGCCTTGGCGAGGTCCAGATAGGCTGTGTGGACTGCCTTACCCTCATCCACAGCTCTGGAGACGTTGGCAGTATGATTGTCAAAGGAGAGATTACTATCTACCTGGGTCCCCAGATCTCTTATCACCTCTTCTGTATTAAGGGGGCTGCCACCTGTGCGGTAATTCGTGGGTGTTTTGTTTTTTCCAAACGGGATGACTATGCACTTTTTGGCATTTAGCTTGAGGCCATAACTTTGACACCAAGTGTCCGTCTTAGTAAGGCCCTTTTGGAGGATGTCCGTGTCAGCCGGGGAGTCAGTTATGGCTCCCAGTTTGCAGTCATCAGCGAATTTGGTTAGCCATAGTCCTCCTGTGTTTGCCTGTACTTCTGAGAAGTATATGCCGAACAGTAGAGGTCCCCAGGACAGAGCCTTGCGGGACACCACTTGTGACTGGTTTATAGTTGTACCTGGAGCCTGCTATTCTTACCGTGTGAGTTTTGTCTGTAAGCCAGTTGGCAACCCATCTCGTTACTTAGGGGTTTATGTTCAAGCTGGTGAGTTTTACTGTAATACTCGAGCGGGGAATGGTGTCGAAAGCCTTGGCGAGGTCAAGGTAGGCTGTGTGAACCACCTTTCCTTCGTCTGTGGCCTTGGTGACTGTCTCGAAGAAGTCAACCAGGTTTAGTAGGCATGATCTGCCCTTAACAAAGCCGAACTGGGTTGGGTCAAGTATTTGGAGGTTCCCAATGTCTTTGTTAATGAATTCCATGATGATGCGCTCCATGGCCTTGCAGACCAGGCTAGTCAGGCTTATGGGGTGAGTATTTACCAGGGTCAGTTGTGGCCCCTCGTTTGTGGAGAGGAATAATCAATGTTAAGTTGTTTATCTCGCCTTCGTTCTTGCTGGTAGGGATAGGAGGCGATCCTCTGCTGCGACTCGGCCATCTTCTATAGCTCGAGAGCTGTTTACTGGCTCGCGGCTACCCCTTATCCCATGATGCCTAGCGATAGCTACCCAGATCTTGTTTGCTGCTTCAGCTGCGAGGTGTTGTTTTTCTGGCTCAGGCTCATATAAAGTTTTTTGTATAACTTTCTTACTATAGAATTCTATATTTCAGTGTTTTATTGTTAACGATTAGTCTTGTTTTTTGTAATAGCTAGTGTTTAGTTGTAGTATCCCTTCTTTACCTTGTAGAATTCTTTTAACTTAGAGAGTTCTCCCCCACTCCTCCCCCCTATCCTCTTCTTGTCAGGTTAGTTGTTTAAGTTAGAGGCTTTCCTTCTACCTTTCTTCATATGCTAGCCGTTTAAGTTAGAGGCTTTCCTAATTAAAAAAAAAAAAAAAAAACTTTATCTATAGTCTTGTAGTATAGTGTGTTTTTTGTGTAGACTGTATTTTGCTTTGGTAGCTGTTGTTGTATTTGTTGTTTCCAGAAATCCAAAGTGTCTGGATTCAAGATGTGTGACTCATGCTGTCAGAAAATGTCTCTGACAGATGTGCACACTTCTTGCGTCTATTGTTTAGGCGCTGTGCACCAGCAGGACTCTTGTTCTATCTGCCATGCCTTTAGTCCAAGAGTCCTGCAGGAGCATAAGAATAAGCGTATTCTTAGGGGTCTTTTAAAACCCCAGGATTCACCGGCCAAGAGCTCTCAGCCTGTGAAATCCCCTAAACCTACCAAGCCGTCAGCTCCAAGTTCGGAGCCGTCCTCGGTTCAGACTCTACCTTCTACTTCGGTTCCGGCTGATACTGATAAGACTATCTCCCCGTCGGCTCCATCAGAATCTTCGGAGCCTTCACGGAGCCACAAGAGGCTGAAGTCCCCTTCACTGGAATCGATACATTCAGCTCCTCGGTCTCCTTTGCTTTAGAGTGAGCGCAGTTACCGATCCTCTCACTCCTCTCAATCCTCTAGGTTGTCGAATCACGATGTGGAGAGAGTGGTCAGTAGGTTGCTAAAGTCACAGGCACTTGCCAAGATGTTGTCCAGCCCTCCTCAACAGGTGTCGGCTCCGTCCACCTCTATCGAAGTTCCTCCTCTGTCTCCAATGAGTTCGGAGCCGGAGTTCATTGGGGTTCGAGTAGTGGAACCTTCGGTTCCGATAACTCTATCTCCTTCGGTTCCGACGTTGGCTCCGATCCCTTCGGTGGTGCCTTCTGTCGAGGGATCTAGGCTCCTGGGTTCCCTCGTTGGCTCCGAGGGGGCGTGTGGCATAGGACCCTTGTCCGACCCCGTTCTCCCTCTCGGAGCTCCGGCACAGGTAAGCTCGGCTCCTACATCGGCCTCAGAGCCGTCTCCCTTGGTGTGGAGAGGGATTCCGATTTCTTCGGAGCTTTCTCTGCATCGTTGCAGGGACGCCTTCGATGTAATGAGGAGTGTGCTGGCCACTGAGTCAGCTCCACTATCAGCCCCACCGTCTCCATCCCCTGTAGTGCCTGTGCCAACCTCTGTTCCTCCTCCAGACCCTAAGCGTAGGGAACCGGCACTGCAGGGCACCCCATTGTGTGTTTCCTCTTCTTCCGAGGCCTCCCTTGATCATTCATTGGAGCCCCCTCGTAAGAAGAAGTGCAAGAGGAAGCACATTGACTCCCCTGAGTCTGTCACTTCTGATACAGACTTAGATGATTCAGAAGGGTCCCCGAGATCCTCCTCTGAAGATGTTTCCTTCTCGGACATCCTAGAATTGCTTAAACAGAGGGGGAACTGGAACCCCCAAGCCCCTACTGAGGATGAGTCTGTATTTCTGGATGCGTTCCCTTCCCGACCTTCCACCTCCTGGGTTTCTCCACCTTTCGATCCTCTTATGGCAGTGGTGGCTCGAAAGGCTTGGTCAGCTCCGGATACAGTGGAACCAACTCCGAGGAGACCTGGCCAATTCATCACAGCACCCCAAGATAAGCAGTTCCTTACCAAAGGTGTTCCTGTTGATGCCATGGTGCTAGCAGCAGCCACCAAAAAAGAGTTAGCGGAGACCGCTTCCTCTGTCCATCCTCCTAACAAGGAGTCTAGGACCATGGACAGATATGGGAAGCGAATGTTCGCTTCAGTGACCTTTTCTGTTAGGTCACTGAACTACTTATGTCATTTTACCCAGCTTCAGAGGGATCTACTTAAAGAGCTCGAAGATACCCTTCAAGATCCATCAGCTGAGGGGGCTCAAGCTAAAGGAGCTTCCCAGCTGGCGACGCTTAATTCCATAGTTAACTCCTCCATGAGGCTCATTTCTTATACAGGTGATGGTGCGAGTAGAGCTGCCGGTATGGGCGTGGCCCTTAGGAGGCATGCATGGATGCGGCTGTGTAATTATGTGGAACCCTTTCGAGCGTCATTCACCAACACCCCCTTTGATGGTTCCTTTCTTTTTGGACCACAGGTGAAAGACACTTTGACTAGGTGTGAGCAAGAAGGCAAGACTCTCTCTGCCGTGGGAGTCCGTTTTTCCACTCCTTCTAGACCATACCCCAAAGGTCAGAAGAGTGTCAAAATGTGCTTCCGAAAATCCCAGGGAGCCTTGCCTGACACACGTAGCGATTTTTCCTCCAGGGGCAGTGGGGGAAATTATAACAACAGACGCCGCCCTCATGGCAGAGGAGGTCCACAGAGCCAGGGCAACAGAGAATCCTTCTCTGATAAGCCCTTTCAGCATCCCTGAAGGGTTGCCCGGCTGCTCACCTATGGAGGCAGTCGGGGGAAGACTTTCACTGTACCCAAAGGCCTGGCAAAATTTAACGCAAGACAGATGGGTCTGTCAACCCCCCTTACCGTCAAGGAAATCCCTTCCAGATGTTCCACCCAATCTGAAGGACCAAGCAGTAATTGAAGTTTCAAAACTGCTAGAAAAAAGAATCATCCAGGAAGTCCTGGCAGACCAGCACAGATCCGGAACTTACTCAAGGTTTTTTTTGGTACCAAAAAAGACAGGGGACTGGAGACCGATTCTGGATCTCAGCAGACTAAACAGGTCTCTACAAAGAACAAAGTTTCCGATGGTCACGCTGCAGTCCATTCTACCCTTTCTGGGTCAGGACAATTGGATGTGCTCGATAGATCTTCAGGACGCGTACTACCACATTAAAATGGACAGGTGCTCCAGGAGATTTCTTTGCTTCCGGCTGGGGGCCAGTCATTACCAGTTCAGAGCTCTGCCCTTTGGTCTCACCACAGCCCCCAGGGTGTTTACCAAATGTATGGCAGTGGTCACGGCTCACCTGAGACGTTGAGGGTTCCAGGTGTTTCCATATCTAGACGGCTGGCTCCTCACTGCTACTACCAGGCATCAACTTCAACAAGCCAGGGACTACACACTCACAATCTGCTCCCAGCTAGGCATTACAGTAAACTTCGAAAAATCTGTCTTGTTGCCCTGTCAATCTTTCACCTACATAGGAGCAGACCTAGACACAAGGAACATGTCTGCAAGGCTACCGTTAGAAAGGGTGTCTACAATTCGTTAGCAAGTACAAATTCTAATGCAGAGCAAAGGTATCCAAGTCAGGTTCGTCCTTCAAACTCTGCGTTCCATGGCAGCAGCCATTCGTCTAATCCCACTGGCCCGCTTTCACAGGAGGATCCTTCAGTGGCTTCTGTTCACACAGTGGTCTTTCCAACAGCTGCCCATGTTTCACATGATCATGATTACAGAAGCATGCAAAAGGCACCTTTCCTGTTGAATGGTCTCCCCACTTGTGACTCAGGGCAGACCCTTCATTCATCCCCCTCCGGTAGCCACAGTGGCCACAGATGCCTCCCTGATAGGGTGGGGGGGGGGGCATTATCAGGACAGGACAGTCCAAGGCACTTGGCAACCTCACGAGTACCATCTGCACATAAACGTCCTAGAAATGAGAGCCGTGCTTTTAGCGTTGCAAGCCCTTCAGGACTCTCTTCCTTCTGGGACCATTGCAATTCAAACAGACAACATGTCAGTGGTGTGGTACATCAACAAGCAGGGCGGAACCAGGTCCTATCCCCTGTGTCGAGAAACACTCAGACTGCGGCAGTGGGCGATTTCCTCCCAATGTTTTCTGATTGGGACGCACATCCCTGGGAGGTCCACCGTCATAGCGGACAGGCTCAGCAGAATTATTCTCATGCCTCACGAGTGGTCTCTGAATCAGGAAGTTGCGGATCTTATCTTCCGCAAATGGTGACAGCCTTGCTTCAATCTTTTTGCCACCCCCTTCAACAGCAAATGCAGCAACTACTTCTCTCTTCTTCGCTTCCAGGTCACTCACCCAGAGACGCTCTAGTCCACAATTGGCTTCAGGGACTTCTTTATGCCTTTCCTCCGTTTCCCCTGATTCCAAAACTCATACAGAAAGCAATATCGTTGGGTTGCAAAATGAGCCTCATTGCCCCCTACTGGCCTCGACAGATATGGTTCCCGTTCCTGCACCATTACCTTCTCGATCAGCTCTGGACTCTGGATCCGATTCCAGACCTACTGATTCATCAATCAGCCGGGTTGCATCAATCCCTGCAAACCCTCCAGCTCACAGCTTGGTTGCTCCACTTCCAACCTTAGGCAGGATTCCTAGCATTTCCCCTGCTGTACTTGAGATTATTGTCTCCTCTCACAAATCCACAACCAGAAAAACCTATGCTAGTAAATGGAAACGTTTTTTCTTGTTGGGCAGAGACTAGGAACATAGATCCCTTTTCAGCCCCAGTCCACGAAATTCTAGAATTCCTAGCACAACTTTTTCATTCTGGGTCCGCTTCTGCTACAATCATGGTTCAATTAGCGGCCAATCTGAAGTAGTTACTTCATTTGCTCTGCAACCTGTGGGCATCGGATCCGATCTCGGATCCGAGCCGGCAGCTTCACAAGCTACAAGATCCGAGCTCCTAGCTCCTCCCCCTACCCATAATCCCCTGCCACTAACTGTATTACCTCAGATCGTTTTTTGCCGATGCTGAAGACAGCTACTTTTTAAAGAGCTCCTTAGCTAAGTTGGTGAGACTGTTCCTTTTTCTCTTAGAGAAAAGCTTTTTCTCAGAGTTTGATTGTTGTGTGTTTGTTTAGTGTCCCTGTAGTCAGTATAGTTAATTAAATAGTTTTTTTTGTGTAGTAGTGTTAATTTTCTGTGTCCACCTCTCCCCCACTTAGTGTTTGGGTGTGTGTGTACTTGTGGTAATGGCTGAAGGGCCCAAGGCCGTTTTTTCAAAGTGTACTGAGTGTGGCCATAAGCTTTCTCCCGCTGATGGCCACACTCAGTGCGTTTTATGCCTGGGGGTGGCCAAATTATCAACGGCTTGCCAAATCTGTGCAGCATTTAACCCCCGGGCACTTAGGGACAGGAAGAGTAAGCTGATCCTGGCGGGCTTGCTCCCCCAGGATTCGGCTGCTTCTTCCTCCCCCTCCAAGGCTCAGGCTGTCTCCTCAGCCACAGTGCCTTCCTCTCCCCCCGCTCAACCGGGGACTCAACTTCATGGTTTGGGTTTGAGTTCAGGGGACTCTAGTGCCTCTTCCTCCAAAGAGAAGAGGCACAAAGATAAGGAAAGACACAGGTCTTAAAAAAGGCGGGCTGAGACTCAACCCTCAGCCCCGCCATCTAAGCTGGCTAGCTCTCCCTCGAGGGTTTCCGGATCCTCCCCCTCTCGGCTCCGTTCGCCTCGTTTTTCGCCGGAGCCGGAGGGGGAGTACCGGTCTCCTTTGAGGTCGTCGAGGCGACCCTCTCGGCCTGCCTCGACGACTTCCTCCAGGTCGACCAGGAGCCTCAGCGACGCAGATATGGATCGGATGATGCGTCTATTCTTGCAAACCCAAATGCAGATGGGGGTGCTCTTGCCTCCCCCCCAAGTCGGGGGAGTGCGGCCTCTGTCTTTGCTCCGATCACGCCTTCTTCAACCCGTTTTCGGGTTTTGGAGTCAGCGGATCCGGGCCCTTTCGGAGCCGGGGATTCGTCAGCGCCGATAGCTCCGGTCTCTTCGACGCCGACCATGCCCTCAAGTATTTCGGATCCGAGTTCTCGGGGCCGAGCGTCGGATCCGGGGGAGTTGATGTGTCTTCGGCGCTGTTGAGGTTGGAGCATACTTCTCTCTCGGATCCGACCGCATCGGCTCCGACTCTGGTCCCTACCTCAGAGCCGAGGAGATTGCTCTCGGAGCCTGGGGAGAGTAGTTCTCCTTCGGCTTTTGAGGTAGTGGAGAGGGTGCTGTTGAGGTCCTCCAGGTCCCCGGTCCGGGCTTCGGATCCTCCCGCACCCCCGCTGCATATGGGTCTATCCTCCGTCATTCGTCCATTGGGACTGCCTGCCCAAGCCCTCCAGCCGGTTCCCGTGGAGGAACAGGAAGCCGTTGACGAGCCCTCCTCGGACAGTCCCACCGAGGAGGTCCCTCGTAAATGGAGGTGTAAAAGGAGGCACCTGGACTCCCCTGAGTCCATCACCACAGACACGGATTTGGATGAAACGGAAGGTTCCCCAAGATCACCCCCCGAGGATGTCTCCTTCGGAGACATCATGGAGATGTTGCGTATTAGAGGGGGGTGGTCTGCCCAAAAACCTTCCGCGGATGAATCCGTGTTCCTGGAGGCGTTTGAGGCAGGCCCGTCTACCTCCTGGGTGTCCCCTCCGGCTGACCCCCTGGTAGACCTTATTACTACCAGGGCGTGGAAGGAGCCCGACACCGTGGAGCCAATCCCGAGACGGCCCGACAAAGTCCTTAGCCCCCCATCAGATAGACAGTCGTGGGCCAAAGGGTCTCCGGTCGATGCCATGTTGGTGGCGGCTGCCACGAAGAGAGAACTCGCCCAAGAGAGTTCTTCGGTCCACCCGCCGGATAAGGAATCTCGGGCGCTGGACCGCATTGGGAAGCGGATGTTTGCTTCGGCAACTTTCTCTGTGAGGGTGCTGAATTATATGGCACATACCATTAGGCTACAGCGAGACTTGATTAAGGAATACGCTGCAGCCCCCCCGGAGTCCATGTCGGTCGAGGACAAGAATGTGTTTTCGACTTGTTTGGCCACTCTAAAATCCATATCTAACACGTCCATGTGGCTACTCTCTCATGTAACGGAGGGAGCCGCTAGGGCCAGCGGAGCCGGGGTCGACTTGCGGCGTCACGCCTGGCTCCGCCTTTGCGATTTCACGGAACCCTTCAAGGCGTCCTTCGCGAATGCGCCCTTTCACGGGTCTTTGCTTTTTGGCAAGACCGTTCGCAAAACGCTGGTCCAAAGCGAGAAGGACGGGAAGACGCTGTCTGCCATCGGGGTCCGCTTCTCTAATCCTCAACGATCCTTTTCAAGGAATCAGAGGGGACAAAAGAAGCTGTGGTTCCGCAAGTCTTAGCAATCCCATCCAGCTTCGGACCCCTCGTCCTCCAGAGGCAGAAGAGGACAAGGTGGACGCCGGCCCAGAGGCAGAGGGGGGGCCGCGTAATTTCGGGTCTAGAGAGCCTTTCTCGGACAGTCCCGCGCAGCATCCCTGAGGGCTTACCCGACTGTCCATCTCTGGAGGCAGTCGGGGGAGCGGTTGATGGAGCATTTGTCAAATTGGGAGTCCATTACGACAGATCGATGGGTGCTCCGTGTCATAGCCAGAGGTTACTCCTTTCCCTTCCTAAGCCTTCCCCCTACAAGCAGATGCCTCCCCGATGTTCCACCCGATCAGAAGGAGGCAGCGGCTTCAGAGGTTTCGAAGTTGCTAAGAAAAAGAGCCATCCAGCCCATCCCCCCAGATCAGTCCAGATTGGGTTATTACTCCAGGTTCTTTTTAGTGCCAAAGAAGACGGGGGACCTAAGACCCATCCTAGACTTGTCCGCTCTGAACCTGTTCATCCCCAAGGAAAAATTCCGGATGGTCACATTTCAATCAATTCTCCCCTTGCTGCAGGAGAATGACTGGATTTGCTCTGTAGACCTCAAGGATGCGTACTACCACATATTGATGGACAGACGATCCAGAAGGTTTCTCCGCTTCCGGCTGGGAGCCAGTCATTATCAGTTCAGGGTTCTTCCGTTCGGCCTCACCTCAGCCCCCAGGGTGTTCACCAAGGTCATGGCAGTGGTTGCAGCCCACCTGAGACTTCAGGGCATTCAGGTTTTCTCGTACCTAGATGACTGGCTCCTTACCGCCGCCAACAGGCATCAACTCTGAGTTTCAAGAGATTATGCTCTGACTCTTGCCCAGAGTCCAAGCATTTCAGTGAATCTTCAAAAATCCTTCCTTCGCCCCGTACAAGTCTTAGAGTTCATAGGGGCCAGATTGGATACCCATGCTTCTCGAGCCTTTCTGACATCGGACAGGCAGAGCAGCTTGTCGCTTCAGGTGCTTACTCTTCTTCAGAACCAAGCTCGTGTGGCGGAGTTAGTCCTGAGGGCACTAGGGTCTATGGCAGCGGCAATCGGACTATCCCTTCATGCACGCCTGTGAATGTGGGTTTTACAATGGACCCTCCAGGTTCAGTGGTCGCTATTACTCCACCCGTTAAGCTCCCCGATTCCACTGAGCAGAGTTTGCAGGGATTCCCTTCTTTGGTGGCTTCACTCTCGAGAAGTGAGGCAAGGGAGACCCTTTGTGATTCCCCAGCCCCAAGCCATGTTGACTACGGATGCTTCTCGCCTCGGGTGGGGGGGCATTGTTCGGGCAGAACCATCCAAGGCATGTGGACTTCCCTAGAGAACGCTCTGCATATCAATGTCCTAGAGATGAGGGCGCTGCTTCTAGCGTTGCAAGCTCTCCACGACCTTCTTCCTCTGGGGACTATTGCAATCCAGACAGACAATATGTCGGTAGTCTGGTACATAAACAAACAGGGGGGAACCAGGTCTTATCCCCTTTGTCGAGAGGCTATGAGAGTGTGGGAATGGGCGATATCCACCATCCGCTTTCTAGTAGCAACGCACATTCCAGGACGGTCCAACATATTAGCGGACAAACTGAGTAGGATAATTCTCACTCCGTACGAGTGGTCTCTCAATCCATCAGTTGCGAAGCAGATCTTCTGCAAGTCGGGTTGGCCTCGCTGCCTTCTTTTTGCTTCTCCATTAAACACAAAATGCAGCGAGTACTTCGCAATACTTCCTCCCGAGGGGGAGACTCCCAGAGACGCTCTTGTTCATGCTTGGCCTCCCGGTCTTCTTTATGCTTACCCTCCCCTTCCGCTTATGATGAAGTTCATACAGAAAGCCTCTCTGTTGGGGAGCAGAGTTATCCTCATAGCCCCATTCTGGCTTCGCCAGATCTGGTTCCCATACCTGCGGTCTCACAGTTTAACTCCCCCTTGGATACTGGAACCCATTCCAGACCTGATTTCACACCCCGCAGGATGTCAAACCCCGAACCTGGTAAACCTCAAGCTTGTGGCTTGGTTGATCCAGTTCCAGTGATGGCTAGGACTCCCGGTATCTCATCACCAGTGAAGGCCATTCTGGTAGCGGCTCATAAGCCGGCTACCAGGAAGATATATAATAGCAAGTGGAAACGCTTCTCCATCTGGGCAACAGACAAGGGCCTGGATCCTTTTACATTTCCTATTCCGACAATCCTGGACTTCCTGTCGCTGATTTTTCGGCAGGGAGCAAGTGCTTCTATGGTTAAGGTACAGTTAGCAGCCATTTCCCATTTTCATGTGGGAGATGGACTAGGATCTTTGCCATCCACAAAGTTATGCAAAACTTTCTTGCGAGGCATCTTTCTCTTGAAACCTCCTGTGAAAACGGTGGTGCCCCCATGGGATTTGATGCTAGTCTTGCAAGCCCTGACGAGTCCACCCTTTGAGCCTGCAGCCTCGATTCCTTTAATATTCTTGTCCTGGAAAACGGCTTTCTTGCTAGCTATTACTTCTGCTAAGAGGGTTTCGGAACTCCAAGCACTGTGTATGAAACCCCCTTATCTCATTTTTCACAGAGATAGAGTGTCTCTCAGGACTAATCCTAAGGTGGCTTCGGAATCGAATATCAATCAATCAATCAATTTGCCCGTGTTCTTTCCAAATTTTCAGAATAAGGGAGAGTACATATTGCATAGACTGGATGTACACAGGCAACTACATTTTTACTTGCACAGAACTAAAGATTTTCGCAAGTCTGATTAGTTGTTTGTGTCCTTTGCAAAATCAGCCAGGGGAAGGGCCATTTCTAAAGTGACCCTAGCAAATTGGATTTGTCAATGTATAGTTCAGGGGTATGTATCTTCAGGCAAACCAGCTCCTATGGGAATACACGCTCATTCTACCCTGTCCATCACCACCTCAGCAGCTTTCTGGTCCAGGGTTCCTTTGGACGACATATGTTCAGCAGCTACCTGGTCCTCTTCTCATACGTTCATTTCTCATTATAAGCTGGATATGATATCGAGAAGTAGGGCTTCTTTTGGCTCCGCGGTGCTTCGGAATATCCTTCCATAAGGCCACCCAGGGTTATTGTCTAGGTAGCTGGGGTCTCTTTCCCACAGGTTGCAGAGCAAATGAAGTAACTACTTCAGGTAAAGAAGTTATGTACTCACCATAACGTTCCATTTGAGTAGATACTTCATTTGTCTGCAACTGTCCCCCCTGCCATCCCCCTAACCCTTTTTCGGGTTTTCTGGTCTCCTGAAATATTGCTGTCTTCAGGTTAGGTTTTCAGTATACCTCTGTCGAGGTTATGACTTAGACTGGGCAAAATCGATCTGAGGTAATACAGTTAGTGGCAGGGGATTATGGGTAGGGGAGGAGCTAGGAGCTCGGATCTTGTAGCTTGTAAAGCTGCCGGCTTGGATCCGAGATTGGATCCGATACCCACAGGTTGCAGACAAATGAAGTACCTACTCAGATGGAACGTTATGGTGAGTACATAACTTCTTTTTTCTAACTTTCATATCGGTCTGTCAAATTCAAACATTGTCTCATAAGCTCTGTAAAGCCTTTTTGAGAGGGGATCACTCTCCTTAGGCCTCCAGTGAGAGACCCCCCTCCTCCTTGGGACCTCAATCTGGTATTAATTTCCTTAACTCTGCCCCCTTTTGAACCAGCAGTTTCCTGCCCTCTTAAGTTTCTATCTTGGAAGACAGTCTTTCTGGTAGCTATTACTTCAGCCAGACGCGTCTCCGAACTTCAGGCACTATGTGTTCGTCCTCCATACTTGGTTTTTCATAAGGACAGGGTTGCTCTGAGGACTAATCCTTAGTTTCTTCTGAAAGTCTGCTCAGAAAATAATTTAAACCAATCTATAGACCTTCCTGTGTTTTTCCCCAACCACACCAACAAGGCAGAGTACAAATTACAGCAATTGGACGTTCATAGACAATTGCGTTTTTACCTGCACAGGACTAAGGAAATAAGGAAGTCGGACCAACTATTCCTTTCCTATGCTTTAGGCAAACAAGGTCTCCCAGTTTCCAAGGTGACCTTATCCAGGTGGTTGTCTCACATTATTACTTTAATTTATCAATTGAGAAACAAAGAGTTGCCTATCAAACCGATAGGTCATTCTACTAGGGCCTTGGTCACCTCTGTAGCCTTCCAATCTAGGTTGCCCATGGTCTCTATCTGTGCAGCTGCTACATGGGCAACTCCTCATACCTTTATTTCTCATTTCATGCTAGATATGGTCTCCAGGAGCAGAGCTGACTTTGGTTCCACTGTTCTGAAGTGTCTGTTCCAATGAGCCGCCCAGGATTGTTTGTGCTAGGGACGCTGTCCCAACCAACAAGAACAAAGGCGAGATAGACAACTTAACATAAAGAAGTTATGTACCTACCATAACGTTCCATGTTAGTTGTCTTCATCTCGCCTTCTTTCTTGCGTCCCACCCTCCGTCCCTCTGTCCTATTGGACCGAGAGGAGATCTGGTTTCACTGGCTGAGTGTTCTCTGCTTTGTTTCCTGTACTGACTTAGACAGTATGTCAGGTATGCTCAACCTGTTTGTATAGACAGGTTTATTTTCGGGCTATGTGTGGGGTTAGCTATGTCAAACGAGATCTGTTTAGCTATCGCTAGGTATCATGGGATAATGGGTAGCCTCAAGCCAGTAAACAGCTCTCGAGCTATTGAAGATGGCCGAGTCAGAGCCGAGGATCGGCTCCGATCCCTACCAGCAAGAAAGAAGGCAAGATGAAGACAACTAACATGGAACATTATGGTAGGTATATAACTTCTTTTTGCTGTGCGCCATTCTATGGGTACGTAGCCTGTGGAGAGGCTGATGTTGAACAGTGTGTTTAGGTAAGGGGTTAGTTCATTCTGTAGTTCGTGCAGGACGCAGCCTGGGACACCATCTGGTCCCACTGACACTGTGTTTTTGGCTTTTGAAAGGGCTGTTTTCACCTGTGCGTCTGCGATTTTTGGGACACTAGGGGGGGGTGAAGTTTGCACTGAATCTATCTGCCAGGATGTTGGCAATATCAGTAGGTTCAGTATATTCTGTCCTATTTTGCACTAGTTCAGTGCATATCTGCGAGTTGCCACTTAGATTCTTAACATAGCTAAAGAAGACTTTGTGGTTATCGTTTGAATCCTTGGCTATTTTTCTTTCGAAGTTAGCCTTGGATGATTTCATGAGGGACCTCAGTTTCATACTGATACTGATCAGGGATGTCTTTCCTGTTTGGGATTTGCTTTTTTTCTGAACTAGTTTCCTCCTTCTATTGTATAGCCTGTTTATGGCAGGGGTCCACCAAACTGGTTTCCTTCTCTTAGAGGAGTGAGTCTTGGTTTTGCTAGGGATGGCATGATCCATGCATCCTTGTAGGTGCTCATAGAGTGCATTTGTAAAGGTTTCTGCATCTTGGGCAGCGTTATCCTTTAGCGTGGGGGCTTTGAAACTTACCACCTCTGTCTTAAGTAAGGTGAAGTTTGCTTTAAAAAGTTTTTTTTATTGTGGTTTGGGGGTGGTGGTGGGGTGTGGACATCAAGAGTGATTAGTTTATGGTCTGATCTAACCAGTGACGGGTTGACCTCCGGTGTGGAACACCTGTTGCCTATGTTGGTGATGACCAGGTCCAATATGTTTTTACCTCTGGTAGGGGAGTTTACCAGCTGATCCAGGGCATTTGAGTTGATGAATTCCAGGAAGCGCTGGGCTTGGGAATTTGTACTCGAGTAGTTTTCCCAGTGAATGATAGGGTAATTGAAATCGCCCAGTATCAGGGTGTTTGGTAGGACCTTCATGTTTTCCAGTATCTCCAGAAAGGTGGAGTGGTGGTCCTGGGTCATGAAGGGTGATCTATAGTAGGCCACAATTTGCATTGCAGATTTGCCCGTTGTTAGTTGCACATGGATGATCTCAGAGGTATCATGCTGCGCCACTAACCTGGAGGTGTAGGTATCCTTGATGAATATGGATACGCCCCCTGCTTTTGTGTTTCGGTCTGTGTTCTGTGGCCAAAACGTATGGTATGAGTTGTAGCCCGGTAGTGCTGGGGTGCTGTCCTGAGCCTTGAACCAGGTTTCAATTACTGCAGAGATGTCGATGTTCTCCATACTGAGGAGTGCTTCGAGCGTGTGCATTTTGAGATTTAAACTCCTGGCATTGAGTAGCATAACCCTCATTTTTTTGTTAAGTGTGCTGTTTATGGAGGTGGGTTTGGCTTTTGAGCCTTCCCTAAAAAAGTCACTATAGGGGCAGCAAGAGCCTTGGCCTGTATTCGAATGCCTAGGGGTGGCAGGTGCTAGCCATCTCTTGCGAAGCAACGCGACTTGTCGAGCATGTCGTCCCAGGCTGACAGACACTGGATCCCCTTTGAATGACACCAGAAGCTTAACGAATTGTTGCAATTGATCATTTTTTCTTTATACTGAGGTATCATTCTTGGTGAGGGCAGGATGCTACTCATGGTCAGGGTCATACCAGTCCGGGTTACGTAAGCTCTTCCATGTCTCTTTTCATGTAGTCCAGGGAGGTACGTCTCAGGTCATTCACACCAACATGAACAATGACAGAGTCATATTTGTACTTGTTCTGGAGTGACCTGAGTGCTTGTGTTATGTGGTGGTTTCTGGCTCCCGACAGGCAGCTAAGAGTAACCTTCTGCTTGTCCAGCCTAGTGAGTGGGACATCAGTGTGCCTGACTATAGAGTCACGTATTACTACTGTGTTAGGTATGTTATTTCACCTTAAGGGCTGTGATTGTGCGGCACACTGATTTTGTGTTTTATGTGTTGTCTGGTTTGTGACGGTAAGTGCAGGTTGTTTGGGTGTCTGCTTTGGAGGTCTGTGATGCTTTTGCAGGTTTTTATTTAGAGCCTCCGAGTATGATTTTGTGTATTTTGTGCCAGTGCTGTTTTAGTAGGTCTGTGTGTGGCTGGAGTTGTGGTGCAGAAGTGTTAACCTTCTCCTCTTGACTGTCTGTTCCAGTCTTGGGTGGAGACAGCTTACCTTCCAGTTTGGCTGTATAATTGCATCTCTCGCATATGCTAGTGTTTTGTGGTAGGAGGAGAGGGTTGTCTGTGTACATGAGGCAGTTGTACAATTGCCTCAGGATACCCAGATTCACCAGCTGGACTGGAAAGTGCACCTGAAGTTGCCCTTTTGGCATGCCTGAATAGTAGGGTGAGCAGCTTAGTTGCTTGGTTGGTGAGGGGTGAATAAAGAGCTTTGCCCTGCTGGGCAATCAGTGTCAGGGTATATTAGTGCTTGCTTTAGGTCTGAGCAAGAGCTGGGCTGTAAGATGCTTTTTGAGTGCTTAGGTTGAGTGTTAGACTAGTTTCAAGGGAAAAACTGAAGAGGAAACTTAGTGGGACCGGAAATAATTTAATCGTAGCTAACCGGCACTTCCTGGTGCGCAAAACCGTGCAAACGTGGTGTTTATAGTAGGGAAATGAAAGAGATAGAAATTAGCCCAAAATGGCCAATAAACTACTAACTTCTGGGCTGGAACCACTCCTCCAGGGACAGATAGGTTGCTCAAAGCTCCCCTCTCTCACAGGTGAACAGAGAAACTTCCTTCTATCCAAGTAAGGTATGGGCAACTCAGAAACTAGTATTACAGCCCTGAATTCAGCACTAGCCTGAAAACTGGACTATACTAGCTTAGAAAGGCGGGAAACAAGGATGTTTTGGGTTTTTTTTTTTTATTGAAAGATAAGGCAAAAATAGTAAAAAAATACACTTAAACAGCTTTAAACGACTACAAACGATCAGAAAAGGCTATCACACTTTAGTGTGAAGCCTGCAACATTTAAACAAATTATTTAAACAAAAAAAACAACTTTTTAAAAGTTCGGGCAGTCAAATAAGTTCAATATGTGAAAAAAAAACAAGCTTTTAAATCAAATAAACACTGGAAAATCTGCGTTTTGGCAGAAAACAGTTAAGTACAGCAAGAAAGTACAGAAAACTGATACTTAATCACTCCAAAGTCTCTCTCCTAAGCTAGAAGACTTGTATCAGTTTAAGGCTTTCTAGTGCTACCCAGTAGGTTAGTTACAGGAAAGATGGGAAACAAGCGCAGATGTGGTCTTTTAAAGCAGAAAGGTGAAAGAGACGGACAGACTGTCCAAATGGTCAATAAGCTACAATTTCTGAGCCAAGAACCTTTCTTCTGATGGTAGACAGGCTACCTAGTGCTTACCACTCCCACTGATTAGCTAGAAGGCTTTCCTCCAACACAGAAAGGCTTGCGGGGCTCAGAAGCTTACCGACAGTCCTGGATACAACAAATCCGTATGTGGACTAGGCTAGTTACAGGAAAGGTGGGAAACAAGCGCAAGTGCAGCTTTTAAACCAGAACGTTGAAAGAGATGGAAAAAAAACTGCCCAAATGCCCAATAGCTTCAATTTCTGAGCCAGGTACCACTTGTCTTGTGGTAGATAGGCTACCAAATGCTTATACGAAGAACAAGACAAAAGCTGCCAAAAGTTACCAAAAAACATCCAAAAAGGAACTGTGGTGGCAAATCACTTTAGAAGCTGATAAAACACCTGGGTTGAATGATTATATTTCCATAGCACCTCTATTAAAAATGAGAGCTGCAAAATTTTAAATGCAATTAACATGTTCGGTCAGGAGAGGGCACTGTTCTCATTGATATGAGACATATTTCCCTGGAAGTTAACATCAAAAGTACTACAAGTTTTAAATGTTTTAATTTTTAATAGATGTTTTAACTAATGTTTTTGTTTTTTTTAAATTGAAGTATTTATTAAATGTATTTAATATATTTAACAATATTTAACTGAAATGGAATTTATATATTTACACATTTTTAAACAATGAAACAAGTTTTAAATAATTAATTAAAAGTGAATTTTTATTGGTGGAAACAGATGTATTTAAGTATAAATTGAAAGCTTTGGGTATGCTGGTCATCTGATGAAGTCATTCCTATGACGAAAACGCAAATTTATTTATGGTGAAGGCGTTTATGCTGTTATTTGTTTGTGGTCGAAATAAAATTGGACTAAGTCTGCTTCTAACAATCACTGGTTGGTGCATTCTACCAAATGCTTACCACTCCCACTGATAAGCTAGAAGGCCTCCCTCCAACACAGAAAGGCTTGGGGGGGCTCAGAAGCTTACAGAGTCCTGGAATGCAACAAATCTGTACCTGGACTAGACTAGTTACAGGAAATGCGGGGAACAAGTACAAACGTAGGCTTTTAAGCCAGCAAGTTGAATGAGATGGAAAACTGCCCAAACGGCCAAATAAACTACAATTTCTGGGCCAAAACTCACTCTTACCATGGAGGATAGACTACCTAGTGCTTACCACTCCCACTGATAAGCTAGAAGGCTTTCCTCCAACACAGAATGGCTTGGGGCTCAGAAGCTTACTAACAATCCTGGATACAGCAACTCTGTAACTGGACTAGGCTAGTTATAGGAAAGGCGGGAAACATGCACAAGTGTGACTTTCAAAACAGAAAGTTGAAAGAGATGGAAAAAAACTGCTCAAACAGCCAATGGCTGCAATTTCTGGGCCAGGGACCCCTCCTCTTGTGGTAGATAGGCTACCTGATGCTTACCACTCTTACTGATAAGCTAGAAGGCTTCCCTACAACACGGAAAGGCTTGGGGGACTCAGAAGCTTACAAAGAGTCCTGGATACAGCAAATCTGTACCTGGACTAGACTAGTAACAGGAAAGGCAGGAAACAAGCAAAAACACAGGCTTCTAAATCAGAAGGTTGAAAGAGATGGACAAGCTTCCCAAACGGCCAATAAACTATAATTTCTGGGCCAGAAACCACTCCTCCTGTGGTAGATAGGTTACCTAGTGCTTACCACTCCCACTGATAAGCCAGAAGGCTTCTCTCCAACACAGAAGGGCTTGGTGGGCTCAAAATCTTATCAACAGTCCTGGATACAGCAAATCTGTACCTGGATTGCACTAGTTATAGGAAAGGTGGGGACCAAACACAAAACGGGCTTTTAACCAGAAAGTAGAAAGAGATGGAAAAACTGCCCAAACGGCCAATGAACTACGATTTCAGGACCAAAACCCACTCTTCCCGTGGTAGATACGCTACCTAGTGCTTACCACTCCCACTGATAAGCTAGAAGGCTTCCCCCCTACACAGAAAGGCTTGGGGGGCTGAGAAGCTGACTAACAGTCCTGGATACAGCAAGTCTGTATCTGAACTTGACTAGTTACAGGAAAGGCAGGAAACAAGCTTAGATTTTTTTTTGTTACAGAAAAGCAGCTAAAACAGCAGTAAATACAATTCAAATTGTAGTGCAGGCCAGCACACCCGAGCATGTAGCAACACTACGGCAAATACAGTTCAAATAAATGCAATTAAATTAACAAATGACTAAAAAACAAGTGCAGAAGGCAGTAAATTAGAAGGCTACTAACAAGCAGTAATAAGTGCAGAGTAAGAGTGACTGAACAGATAACAGCACACAGAAGAGCAACTCAGACAGGTACAGTAAGAGCAGATGAATAATATATATATATATATATATATATATATATATATATATATTTGTTTTTTTTTTTTTTTTGAGGGAAGGAACAGAGCAGGATTAAGAGGCTACAGGGGTTGTCCTTCCCAAATGCTCTTTTTGTACACAGTAGGAGTGCCTGAAATCAGAATATGATCTCAATGCACTCAGTTGAGTTAGCAAATGAGATGGGCCCAAAAGGAGTATCCAAATACAAATCTACAAGAGGGGTGGGCAGTTTTAAAGCCACCAACATTAATACCAAAACAAAAACAGAGAGGGTGGGTGGGGAACTAACTTTAGAGAGACAGCCACAATATTCAGTGAAAAACACAAATAAATAAATTAAATACAGTGCTATATGCAAAAGAGCTGATAAAAGTGTACTTAAATTCACTTATACGTCCAGCTGATTTCAGGTAGATGTTAGCCGGTCAAAGCTCTGATAATAAGCATAACTCAGATCCAGACATGTGGGCCATAACAGTGGTATGGAACATTCCAGGTGGTGGTGTACACATATTCATAAAGGCTACTGACATGTAAAGACCACTACTCTGACATAACACATCACAGATGAGTCAGTTACAGGTGACAGTGGCAAATGCTGCATTCTAGGTTGTATCTTCATATACATCCAGCACCTTGTCCCCAGACTACCAGCACACATCCATATGTGGTATGAATAGTATGGTAGACCACCAGATAACCCTCGATTGGTGGACTGTACCTAGGCCTACATCAACTGTGCAAAGTACCCATGTACAGACACAGCTGCATAATGTCTTAAGCAATGCAGTAATACCACTGTTTGTTACCAGCTCAGCTGTACACATACCAGGCTCCCTCGGATGTTGTCAGCATTAACACGGTCGACTGTTGCTGTACACCAGTAAACAACACCCTCATGGTTGGATATAACCTAACTGTACCTGCCCTGGATATGTACATCCCACACTCATACAACATAAATGACATTAATATAGCTTTTGTTATCCTTTCTACATACAGGTGGCTACAGTCATTACACACATGCACATGGCAGATAGCATCCTTACAGTACATAAGGTTTGATATCTATGTTAACAGAGGTAATATTCCCTCTCTACTGGTCACCCATGACACCTATCATATCATACAACACCCCATGTGGCATGTATGTCATTAAGACATGTCCCCTAATGCAATGCCTACAAACATACCCAAATAACAGGATCATAGGACCTACACAAGGCCTGTATTGACAGACTCAGGGAATTCCAGATCTGCTCTGTATGTTCCCGAGTAGTCCCAGGTGATATGTTCATGACATGTACAGCCATGTGTGGCCACAGCTCTTACATGTACCCCATGTCAACAATTGCAAGCCATGCATGCTGTGTGCTGTCTGGACATTAGCCTTAGTACCACAATAGCCAGTAAATGCTGGGGTGAGATGTTTACAAGCCACAGACCTTGCACAAGAGGGAAGGAACAGAGCAGGATTAAGAGGCTACAGGGGTTGTCCTTCCCAAATGCTCTTTTTGTACACAGTAGGAGTGCCTGAAATCAGAATATGATCTCAATGCACTCAGTTGAGTTAGCAAATGAGATGGGCCCAAAAGGAGTATCCAAATACAAATCTACAAGAGGGGTGGGCAGTTTTAAAGCCACCAACATTAATACCAAAACAAAAACAGAGAGGGTGGGTGGGGAACTAACTTTAGAGAGACAGCCACAATATTCAGTGAAAAACACAAATAAATAAATTAAATACAGTGCTATATGCAAAAGAGCCGATAAAAGTGTACTTAAATTCACTTATACGTCCAGCTGATTTCAGGTAGATGTTAGCCGGTCAAAGCTCTGATATTAAGCATAACACAGATCCAGACATGTGGGCCATAACAGTGGTATGGAACATTCCAGGTGGTGGTGTACACATATTCATAAAGGCTACTGACATGTAAAGACCACTACTCTGACATAACACATCACAGATGAGTCAGTTACAGGTGACAGTGGCAAATGCTGCATTCTAGGTTGTATCTTCATATACATCCAGCACCTTGTCCCCAGACTACCAGCACACATCCATATGTGGTATGAATAGTATGGTAGACCACCAGATAACCCTCGATTGGTGGACTGTACCTAGGCCTACATCAACTGTGCAAAGTACCCATGTACAGACACAGCTGCATAATGTCTTAAGCAATGCAGTAATACCACTGTTTGTTACCAGCTCAGCTGTACACATACCAGGCTCCATCGGATGTTGTCAGCATTAACACGGTCGACTGTTGCTGTACACCAGTAAACAACACCCTCATGGTTGGATATAACCTAACTGTACCTGCCCTGGATATGTACATCCCACACTCATACAACATAAATGACATTAATATAGCTTTTGTTATCCTTTCTACATACAGGTGGCTACAGTCATTGCACACATGCACATGGCAGATAGCATCCTTACAGTACATAAGGTTTGATATCTATGTTAACAGAGGTAATATTCCCTCTCTACTGGTCACCCATGACACCTATCATATCATACAACACCCCATGTGGCATGTATGTCATTAAGACATGTCCCCCTAATGCAATGCCTACAAACATACCCAAATAACAGGATCATAGGACCTACACAAGGCCTGTATTGACAGACTCAGGGAATTCCAGATCTGCTCTGTATGTTCCCGAGTAGTCCCAGGTGATATGTTCATGACATGTACAGCCATGTGTGGCCACAGCTCTTACATGTACCCCATGTCAACAATTGCAAGCCATGCATGCTGTGTGCTGTCTGGACATTAGCCTTAGTACCACAATAGCCAGTAAATGCTGGGGTGAGATGTTTACAAGCCACAGACCTTGCACATGCTTGAATGAGTGTACTGCCTATCTCTAACAGAGCACATTGCTGGTACTCTTGCTGTAAACATGAGGTGTGTGTGGCAGATATGATGCGCTCACTGTTCCCCATTACAGTGCCCCGGCTTCACCATGGGACTGTCAAGTAACAGTTTGTAGGACATGACATGGAATAATGCTATGTGTGTCTCGCTGATATGTGCTGTTGTCATATATGTACACTTGGCTACTCGGTGAAGGTGGTGGTGTCCTACCAGTACACGAATACAGCAACCATTATGGTGTAATGCTCGGCTATGTTTCACACATGGTGTGGGCAAGGTGTATAATGTATCCTCTTGACCTGCTAGTTCACTTACTGATGTAGACCGCATATGTGTACATGTATTGATATTTGTGTAGATTCCATGTGTGTGCAGTGTCTGATGTCTGAAGGTGACTGTTGTCTTAGTGCATCATGCTTTTGCAATATAGCCTCAACATTACCAACTGTATATGATGATATGCTCTAAGTACAGTAAGCTGTGCATGAGGTATGGACATGTTTGGACATGACTACTAATTGGGGGGCTTCTTTGCAGATGAATGATTACTGAGGACAGCTCACTGGTGTGTTACAACCATTCCTACAGTAACCTTTGTAACTGCTAAGGTCAGGTTTTGTTAGTTGAAGTGGAGGACAGACAATGTAGACTGCTGTAAGGGTGACACTGAAGGCAAACCTCATGACACCTTTAACAGTAATACCTCCCCTGTGCATATATTGTGCATATATCAGCACAGTTGGCAAAGGAAAGAGTCAGTAAGCTTTGTACCGGATGCGATAGTGCTGTACTTCTGTAATACCTATCATGAGAGAGGCAGGTGTTTGATTCACAGTACTGGCATGTGTGGGTGTGTGTGTGTCCATATATGTCACAAATGATTGGGAATACATCCCACATGTTTTCACTCTCCTGAACACTGTTGTTGACATCAGAACAGAGTGAAGTGTAGAAAGAAAGGCATAGGCAGGTGGTTGAACCTCACACATGTAAAGTGTCTGTATGTGTGTGACATAGGTGTATATCTTTGTGAATGCCACAGTGTGTGTGTGTGTGTGTGTGTGTGTGTGTGTGTGTGTGTGTGTGTGTGTGTGTGTGTGTGTGTGTGTGTGTATGGCTGCCCGGTCCCTGGAGTGAGGCTGTATTTTACCATAGTGGAATGTTAATGCCCCTTCCCCCATCCACTCAATGCAATCTAGCATCCCTGTTGATATCATCAATCGTAGACGGGCATTCTAACTGCCTGTTAACATGTACACCCTGGGGTTTAACCTGTTGTTACATAGCTTACTGATAGACCCCCCCTCCCACATACACTCACTGCACTGTAGTATCCCTGTTGATGTCCTCGACCTTAGGCCATTCCGACCACCTGTACATGTGTAATCTCTGTGGTGCGTCTTGTAATTGCATAGTACCATAATGATGATATACACATAGGCAGGGGTTCTCGTCTGAACACTGGCAACTGTGTGTGTGTGTGTAGAGTCTGTGTACTGTGTCTGTGAATCCCTGAGTGTGTGGGTGTGTCTGTGTTTGCATGCTGTCATGGCAGTGGGTATTACTGCTTCCCAATGAGAAGCCACTATTTCCACTGGCCTTTACCCTTGTCATCCGGCATACCACTCTTTTACCTCCTCCTTGCTCCAGGTAACTATACCTGTGATGGCACCCACTGTGGATGTGATGGCTCTGAACACAGTAGCTTACTACACAGCTATCATACTCTTGGATCATTAGAACAGTAAACATAATTGAAACACGGGAGAATATAACTGTGATGTGGAAGCTACAAAGTGCATGCAGGTATTGTCATACTGACCTGTGGGTAGTCAACATGTACATATGGGACACTAACTGCAAACACTAATATCCCCCAGCACATGCAAGTACACCTAAAAGAGGAAGGCAGAATGTCAAGATCAACATGCTGTTAGTATTGTTACACATGATACATACTGTCAAATGTACAAAATGCATTCTAAAAGTGTAATACATGGTATGTCTGCTGGTTGTCAACACTACTCAACAATATTAATCCACAATTGTCTACCTAGTATGTTCACCCTGTGCATCAGACCATATGAGCATGTCCCTGCACCGATGGTGTGGATGACAGGGATGCGGCACAGGCATCATCATATGCACAGGGTGATAATGTTTGCCAGATGTCTAGGTTGCGCCATTAGATGACATGATGTGTGTGTGTGTTTGGGCTTGTGATATCATTGGCCGTGTGTGGATGTTATGCGTGTGTGTGTCAAGGTGCCCTACATTTGTTTCCGGTGTGGGTGTATGCATGCACACAAGTGTGACATGTGGCTGGCCTACACATGGGTATTATTGACAGCTGCAGATTGTACAAGGCAGGTTTCACAGTTCACGGTTTCCGGCCACGACCACGTGACCTGTGCCTGCCAGGGGTTGCACGGGCACTACCAGAAGAGGTCCAGATTGGGTACTGTCTGATGACACATGTCCACTGGAATCATGTCCCTGTTGGGACAGTCCAGGACCAAGTGTATGTGGCCTGCTGTGTCCTGGTGTGGACTGCACAGCACCAGCTGCACTGCTGCTGCTACCGCCTTTATGGGAGTGGGCATGTGCAGTAGCATGTTCACGTAGACATTCAACAGAAATTGTAGCTGACCTACGTCCACGTGTCCGACACCTCACTCCCACCAGATATTCCAGCACAGACATTCCACGCTCGAGGATTGACATGCCACTGTCAAGGACACCAACCATGTCACCCAATCGTCTATCCAAGACATCTGCAAGATGATGGTGAGCATTTGCAAGTGCCTGGATCTTGTCAGTTAATGAATGGACAGCAGCCCTGTGAAGCCTCAGACCTTCTCTGTTCTGCCATTCAGCATGTGCCTGTGCCTTCATTACAGCCTGAAACATGCGTCTTTTGATTCTAGCTGATGTGCTTTGTCTCGCAGGGGCATGTTGGCCAGTGGTCCTCCTATGAGCAGTGTAGGGCACATGCCTGTGTGGGACATCACCAGTCAGTTGACTGGGATCATGGTGTGCAGGCACACCTTCCAGAGTCCCCACACTTCCCTGTTCCATGCTATCACCTGCCAACTGTCCTTCCTCTATGGCCAGTGGTGTTGGGGTATGTGTAGGCAGGGGGAACTTTGTGCAATGATGAGGGGGAGACAGGTGGAATGGCAACCATTGGCAGAGATTTAGCTCCTGACAACCCTGCCTGTGCCTCAGTCATACTATCATCATCACTGCTAGAGTCTGTGGGGACACTAACATCAGGTGGACCGCAGGAGGGCAACGCACCTACATCAACACCTGTGAAGAGAAGATAAATACTGTACATTACAAGTTATACCAGACACACACACACACACACACACACACACACACACACACACACACACACACACAGATAGACAGAGACACACACACACAGGCAGACAGAGACACACAGACAGACAGACACACACACACAGAGACGCACAGACATACACACAGACACACACACAGAGACACACAGATACATATGCTACATGCTGGTGATATGGCAGATGGCATTCGGCTTAGACAATTATAGTTTCAGCTTAGAAAATTTTATTGGTAGTTATCATACATCCCTGAGTTGCACACAACAGCATGCATGTGTTATAGCAGACGGCATGCACCTTACACAATTATAGTGGTGGCTAGCATACATACCTGTATTGCACCATTTGTGTTAGTAGCCTATGCCCCATGCCTGCAACACAATGCATGCACTTTGCACCGCTGCACCGCACTGCCATGGTGTGTGCAATGTACAGTACATGTTAACAGACCATCGCTGACCTTTGTACATCTGCCACTGATGCTTTGTGTTGGCCACCACCCCTATGTGTGAGGACATGAGCAGTAGGGTATGTCGACTGCATACTGTGTTTGCCTGAGCCCTAGCTTGCATATCTCCCCCAAAGCAGTGCATGTCTGTTCAACATTATTCCACCTACCCCATTGCTTAGTGTAGACATTGTGCATGTGGCTGTACACACATGTTTGACATGGCTGTCCCTTCTTTGCAATGGTGCCACAGACCAGCACAGGTTTACAGTACACCGGCCTGCTGTGTGGCGTTTGACCTTGCCAATCACATGTAGTATGACATGTCTTCTGCTGACGTGTTGAATGACATGTATGCATGTGTAACACAATGGTGCCCTTTCCAATCTACAGTATGGTAATGGTGTCCCAATGCAGGGGCGTGTTATTCTAACATGGCCTTTCAGCTGATGCGTGTTGTCTGTCCACCCTACAAATATGCAGGGACATACTGCACATTGAGCTGACTTGCATAGCCATTGCAGGGCATCATGTAGCTTCACAATTGCTATACAGTGTGTGCTACTGATGCAATTCATAACCATGACTGTGTTCACATATAGTACATATCTAATGTAGCATGTGACCCACGTCACTGAGGTGTATACACACTAAACCCTAATGTGGAATGCGTGACACAGGTCACAGAAGGGTATACGGATGACACCCCTGCACATATGCAACCATATTACTGATGCTTGGCAACTATGCCCACACATGGCTAACTTAACAGTACTCTATGTCCCTCATGCCATTTGTGTACCTCACACACATGAGGAGCAGGTATAACACTGATGTCTAACACCAGCAAGGTGAATGTACTGTATCTCTGGCCTGTTGTGGTTGTATGTGTATGGTGTGCAACACATGTATGTATTTGGATTCTGTATAGGTGAATGCTTTCATGTCGTGACACACTCAAGATGTTCAAGACATGTTATGTGGTGGTTTCGTGTTATGCCTGCACAAGCTGTGCACAGGCCTGTATGATGTTTAGTGTTTCACATCTGCAATATCACCATTACACAAAGGTCGTGGTTGTATTGTGTCGAGCCAATGTACAACGGGGTGTACACACATGTACATCACTTCTACTGTGTGTGTTGCTTCATGTCTCTGGCCATCCTCCATGGCCATGTGTACACATGTTCTGTCCAATGGTTGTGATGGCCATTTTATTTCACATGTCAGTTTTATCCCATATGACATACACCTATTGATGTCATATGCTCCACTGAGGACAGGGTTATGCAGACAAAGGGTGATATGTATGGGATGTGAGACATGTTTTGCAGGATAGTTGAACAGTGTTGCAGTTAGCCCACTACATGTCATGGACATGTCAGATAGCACATGGCATTGTGTGACATTCATAGCAAGGGTATAATCCACAAGGGTGTATCCTGTGGGCCGGTCATACTCCAGCTCTAACACATTTAGAGTGTGTGCACACATATGCTCTCTGTACAGTACTGTTCGTATTCCCAACATGTGCAATGCTGATATGTAGTACCTGTCCCTACAGTGAAACACACCTCCACCATTGTATTCACTGTTGTCCACACATCTGGCAGTGACAGTTTGGAAGGTTTAGTGTAGGTGCTTCATATAGTCTTCAATTGTTTCACATGGGTAAACACTGTGATGCATTGCAGGTCTGAGCAGTGTTCATTAACAGTACCACCATACATTATGTGTACGTGTGTTATGGCAGATAGCATGCAATTAATATGTTCCGTGCATTATCAAGCCTGGTAAATAATAACAATCTCACCTGACACAGGCTGCTGTCACTGCAAAACGCCAGAGGTACCTAAACAGAAGTATCACAGCAGTAAGATCATTATCCACACCTGTGTGATAGCTACAGGGTGCAATGTCCATGTTAGCACACAAGCCATTACAATACACTATACTATGGAGTATCCACTTCTGTGCATACATAGAGTAGCAGACTATAGCATGTGACGTGTGTGCATACATGCCTTGCATATGATGTTGCATTACATATTGTACAGTAACACATGTAACTGTGAAATATAGTTGTGTTATATGTGCAGTAGTGACTTACCAATCAAATCCAGGCTCGGTGGTTGAGAGACACCCACCTCCACAGTACCAGCTAAAGCTTGTGGATGGAGGTCTGCTGGTGTCCCCAGGTTGGCCAGTAGCTCCTCGGTACGTGTGAGTGGGGGCTGGGAGAGTGGCCCCTCACCTGTTGCACCTTGTTCCCTGGCGATTGCATTAGCACACTGTTTCGCCCTTCTTATGAGGTCAGTGCAATGTTGGCGCACCTGCTGATAGGTGCGATTGTGACCACCAACATCATTTACCCTCCTGCAGAGTTCCTCCCACAGGGCATCCTGCTGCTGTGCATCCTGTGGCACATAGCTGAAGAGTGTTGTATGGTTGTCGAGAAGGTATGGGACGAGGACCTCATCCTCCAAGCGGCTGTACTTCGGCAGTCTGCTATGTGGTATACCTGGAAGACATGATGGAGACAGGTCACAGTAACTCACAGAGAACTACAGAAGTACAGCTGAACATACATGTGTATCACATTTATTAAGATTACTAATACGGCTTTGCAAATCTACATGACACTAACACCAATGACACGTATAAGTCACAAACATTTGACACTTACTGGTGATGTGATGTTTTTGCCATATATGTGTGTGTTATGTGATGACATTGCTCATATACCACGTGGATGTTGTTTTGATGTGGGCATGTCTGTTTGCCTGTACTGGTGTCTTTACCTATCAGCACATGCCTGGATGTGTTCACATTAATGCAGTCGACTTTAATGCTGTGTATATGTCACATATTTAGTCATACATAGCCATTAGGGACATGACCTGTGACCCTGCAGACTTGCAAGCATGTATGTGTTTTGCCATATACATCTGCATGGCATTGCACAGCTGTGTAGCATCCTGCCATGTATTGCCTGTGTTGCACATGTGTAACACATGGGGCAGTAGCTAGCCTGATGGTATTTGCAGGGTTGGATATCAACTATAGCATGTATGGTCATAGTGATCTAGTAGGCTATATGCCCTGGGCCATTGATGAGCATAGGCAGACAGGTTACCTAGCTGTAGGCAACAGACAGGTAAGTTTCAGTGGCCAGTTCAAGCAGTGCCACAGAAATTATCTACAGGGTTACTTATATATTTGGCATGCGGTCATCACACCATGTCACAGAGTGGGGCGATGTGCAGCTTCGCTGGACAGGGCTGCATAGTATGGCAAGAGTATGTTAAGTGTATGGGACAGAGACCTGTCAGGCATGTTACGATCCTTGTACTAGAAAGGTGGATGTCCATGAGGTATGTGTTATTTGGTTTCAGGATGTGTTAAGTATAGCATGTCCAACACCTCTGGGTTGGACATGGCTTTATTCAGGGTAGGTTGCATGATACATAGTGCAGCTAGGGATTTGGAAGGGCGGTGTAGGCCATCTGCACATGGGCAATAACCTTTAAAGGAAATATGTGATCTATTATAGGTCACATGGGTGTTGAGTATGGCTGAGCAATTATCTGTATATTCCTGGATGGCACCCTGTCATGATTAGGGATGCCACATACGACTACCTGTCTGGTGTGGTGAAGTTACTATCAAAGGAAG
This sequence comes from Protopterus annectens, assembly GCF_019279795.1. Taxonomy (NCBI): domain Eukaryota; kingdom Metazoa; phylum Chordata; order Ceratodontiformes; family Protopteridae; genus Protopterus; species Protopterus annectens. Next base: position 616,180,329 of record NC_056747.1, read on the forward strand.
GAGTACTGTCCAGCTGCATCCCATACACACAGTTGCCATTATGCTGACCACTGCGTAGGTAGTAGTTCATGGGTACAGGGTTTGTAACATAGAGGATGACAGTGCAATACTTAGCTGTCAGATTGTGGCCATACATCACACAGTACACATCTGACACACTAAGGCCTTTCTGTATGTTGAACGCAGCACACATTGAGTCAACTATTGCTCCTATTTCATAGTCATTTGCAAGCATCAGTAGGCTGATGCCTTCTGTGTTGGTCTGTGTGGTATAGATAACTAAGAAGGGGAGTACCAGGAATGAACCCTGTATTACTGTGGCTGGCACTGGTTTGATGTGTGTGTATTAGTCAGACACCTTCTGTAGTGTTGGTTCTGCCAGTAGTCCAGTTGCCAACCACTCCTGTGACATAGGAATATACACCTAGTTTACTGAGTGTAGCTGGAACACAGTATGGGTGATGGTGTCCTACGACCTGGCATGGTCATGATATGCATTGTGAATCAACCCTACTGTCATCTACATCTGTACCGAGTACATCAAATACATTGATCATGGTTCATGGCCTTACCTACCAGACTCAGCAGGGTAGTTGTGCACTATTTCCCATTATCAATGGTGTCTCCCCCTTTGTGGGATGTGATAACTGTTGCTGTGCACCATTCGGTGTGTACACAACCTAACAAGGAGCTATGATTGAACATGATGTGCATGTTGATAGCTGAATGTTCTTACAATTGTGTAGGATACATCCTGGGATGTTGACAGGTCCCATGAAAGCTGAATGTATGGCTTTAGAGAGTGCAGCTTGTACCTGCATAGTCGTTATTACAGGGGCCCTGTAGTGTACATGGAAATATTACTAAGTGTACCTGTTGGGTGGGGTGGGAGTTGGATTAGGTTCTCCAAGACCTTATCTGGATGAACGGATGCTATTTCTGTAGGTGAAGTACTTCCCATGCCATAGTGCTGTGTAGCATGGCAGGTCTTGTCGTTGCCATTACGATTAATGACACAGCTATAGAATGCTCTGTGCTTGGCCTCATAATATGTTGCTGATTAGTTTCACTGTAGTTTTGTGTGGTGACATGCAAGAGTGGAGGAAGATGCACACAGGTGGATTACATCTTATGTAGAAGGGCCAGTCTGAAGGAGATTGGAGACTGTAAAGTGGTGGCAGGAGAAAGTGTAGTTAAGCAGCATAGGATGGTGGTTTGTAGGATGACATTGGTGATCAAGAAGAGGAGTATGAGTGTGAGGGCAGCACCAAGGATCAAATGGCAGAAATTGAAAAAGGGTAATTGTGAGGTGATGTTCAGGGAAGAGTTAAGACAGGCAGTGGGTGGCAGTGAAGAGTTACCGAATAGCTGGGTAACTACAGCAGACCTAGTAAGAGAGATGGCTAGAAAGGTGCTTGGTGTGACATCTGGAAAGAGGAAGGAGGACAAGGAGACCTGGTGGTGGAATGAAGAAGGACAGGAGAGTATACAGAGAAAGAGGTTGGTGAAGAAGAAGTGGGATTGTCAAAGAGATGAAGAAAGTAGACAAGAGTATAAGCAGATGAGGTGCATGGCAAAGAGAGAGGTACGAAGGCTAAGGATAAGGCGTATGAAGACGTGTATAAAAGGAGGGAGAAAAGGACCTGTACCGATTGGCTAGATAGAGGGACTGAGCTAGTAAAGATATGCAGCAAGTAAGGGTGATAAAGGATAATGAGGGAAACGTACTCACAAGTGAGGAGAGTGTATTGAGCAGATGGAAAGAGTACTTTGAGGGGTTAATGAATTAAAAGAATGAGAGGGAGAGAAGGTTGGATGATGTATGGATAGTGAATCATGAAGTGCAGTGGATTAGCAAGGAGGAAGTAAGGGTAGCTATGAAGAGGATGAAGAGTGCAAACGCTGTTGGTCCAGATGACATTCCTGTGGAAGCATGGAGGTGTTTAGGTGAAAGGGCAGTGGAGTTTTTAACTAGATTGTTTAATAAAATCTTGGAAAGTGAGAGGATGCCTGAAGAATGGAGAAAAAGTGTTTTGGTACAGATCTTTAAGAATAAGGGTGATGTGCAGAGCTGTAGTAACTACAGATGGATTAAACTCATCAGTCACAGCATGAAGTTATGGGAAAGAGTAGTGGAAGCTAGGTTAAGAAGGGAGGTGATGATTAGTGTTCAGCAGTATGGTTTCATGCCAGGAAAGAGCACTGCAGAAGTGATGTTTGCTCTGAGAATGTTGATGGAGAAGTACAGAGAAGGTCGGAAGGAGTTGCATTGTGTCTTTGTGGATTTAGAGAAAGCGTATGACAGGGTGCCTAGAGAGGAGTTGTGGTATTGTATGAGGAAGTCGGGAGTGTCAGAAAAGTATGTAAGAGTGGTACAGGATATGTACAAGGGTAGTGTGACAGCGGTGAGGTCTGCAGTGGGAGTGACGGATGCATTTTAGGTGGAGGTGTGATTACATCAAGGATCAGCTCTGAGCCCTTTCTTATTTTCAATGGTGATGGACAGGTTGACAGACGGGATCAGACAGGACTATGATGTTTGCAGATGACATTGTGATCTGTAGTGAGAGTAGGGAACAGGTGGAGGAGACCCTAAAGAGGTGGAGATATGCTCTAGAGACAAGAGGAATGAAGGTCAGCAGGACTAAGACAGAATATATGTGTGTGAATGAGAGGGAGGATAGAGGAATGGTGAGGATGCAGGGAGTAGAAGTGGCGAAGGTGGATGAGTTTAAGTACTTGGGATCAACAGTTCAGAGTAATGGTGAGTGTGGAAGAGAGATGAAGAAGAGAGTACAGCCAGGATGGAGTGGGTGGAGAAGAGTGTCAGGAGGGATTTTTGACAGACGAGTACCAGTAAGAGTGAAAGGGAAGGTCTACAAGAGGGTAGTGAGACCAGCTATGTTATATGGGTTGGAGACAGTGGCATTGACAAAAAAGTAGAAGTCAGAGCTTGACATGACAGAGTTGAAGATGTTAAGATTTGCACTGGGTGTGACGAGGATGGACAGGATTAGGAATAAGTATATTAGAGGGTCAGCCCAGGTTGGAAGGTTTGGAGACAAAGCCAGAGAGGTAAGGTTACGCTGGTTTGGACATGTGTTGAGGAGGGATGCAGAGTATATTGCGAAAAAGATGCTAAGGATGAAGCTGCCGGGTAACAGGAAAAGAGGAAGGCCTAAGATAAGGTTTATTGATGCGGTGAGAGAGAACATGCAGGTGGTTGGTGTGACAGAGCAAGATGCAGAGGACAGGAAGAAATGGAAACAGTTGATCTGCTGTGCCGACCCCTAACGGGAGCTGCTGAAAGAAGAAGAAGATCTGCATCTCAGTGAGGCTGACCGGGGATCACCTACACTCATATGTGTTCACACTTTCAACAGTTACTACCTTCTGTGGTAAAGTTTAAAGCATGGTACCACCAATTTGCCTTCTTGTTTGTGTTGGGTTGAATCCTGGTTCTGTTTGAAAGGCACAATTACTGCACATATGTGACTGCTTAAGGTTCATTTGTGTAGAATTCATCATTTTCACATGCATTGTCCATCTGCATGGGTGCCATGATAGTCACCACTCTGCTCTTAGGAAATATAACATTGGCATTGGAGACTAACTATGTGTAGCATACTATTAGCCCTGTTTGTGTGACTACTGTGATCCAAGTCAGTGGGGTCAATGGAATCCAACATGCATTGAGTGCAGGTGTTGTTACATGAGGAGTCTTCCCAGTTCATAATGGAATAGTTAAGAGTAGCCATTATTATGGTTCTGTCTGAGACATAATCTTCCCCATTACAGCACATTATGACAGTTTGGAAATCCGCGGCCTGGTGGGTGGTCTGTCTCAAGGTGCAATTTGAATTCCAATTTGGCACAAAAGTAGTTGCTCAGCATAATGCATCTGAAGTTATGCAAGTGCAACTTGCGTGGGGGTGTACTGGTGGGGTATCTGTCACAAGGTGCAATTTAAATTCCACATTGGCACAAAGGTAGTTGCTCAGCATAATGCATCTGAAGTTATGCAAGTGCAACTAGCGTGGGTATGTACATATCCTTCAGGAATATGGACACACCTGTGGTGCATGTGTTCCAATAAAGGATAATGGGCAAGAGGTGAGGTATGTGTTATAACTTGGTCATGCAGGTGTGCTCTCCGGAGCGTTGAAACATGTCTCAGCCACTGCACAGATATGTTCTCCATGTTAGGGATTGACATATGCGTGTCCGTATAGTGTTTCTGACAAGTATTATTGTGTAGCGAGACCCGCAGTTTATTGCTTGGCTGTCCCTGTAACAGCAGTGGACCTTCAATTGAACTGTGCATGATGAAGGCACTATAGCGGAAACATGAGCCCTAGCCAATATCCAGATTCCCAGGGTTGACAAGTGCAGGCCCTGTTTGGCAAAACATCATGGTCTGTCAACCATGTTGTCCCAGGCAGACAGATACTGGATACCCTTTGACTTGCACCACTGCACTAGACAATTGTGGAATACAATCCTTTTGTCCCTGTACTGCAGTATCATTTTGGCCAATGGCAGAATGCTACCCAGCCCTTGGGTCATACCTGCATGGGCTACAAAACCTGACAGTTCCTACATGTGTTTCCATTCAGTCAAGGCTGCTGCATCACAGGTCCTGCACAACAACATGGAATATGCCAGAGCCATGTGTATAGTTCAAAAGGTGGTCTGAGTGTATGGGTATGTGGCTAATCATGGCAGACAGGCAGCATGTATGTATCATGGAAGACTGTCAGCATGGCAGACAGTATGTATGCCCTCATATAGCTTGGTGTGTAACATAGTGTTAGAGTTTGCATTCACAAATGAGTACTGTTGGGCATGTTTCCAACCACGTGTTCTGAGGTGTGGCACAATTTTGCAAACTATGTCATACAGTTTGTGTATTTCGGTATCTGTCTCTTCCAGCTTGGGGGGTCTCTTGTTTGGCCAGATACTTAAAAGCGTCTGTGAATGTGTGTGATTTTTGGTAGTGTGTGTGGGTATCTTTACTGTGTTCTGATAAGGGTATGTGTTGGTTGTGTTGATGAGCTGCATGTGTTAACCTACACCTCATGACTGTCCAGTCCAGTCATGGCTGTAGACTGGGCTGCCTTGCAGCTTACCCCTGTAGCTGCATCCCAGACAATGTGTGGGGCATGGTGTTAGGTGTGTTTGGCAGTGTACATGGCATAGAGATTACACTTCCCCAGGATGGCCACATACACAAAGCTGACATTAGTAAACACCAGTAGCTGACTACTGGACATGCCTGTTTGAGCATTCAGTACTACAAGTACCAAGTACTGTAATTAGTTTACGTATTGCTTATGAAGATGATTTAGACAGTGATGCTCACATGTAAATATATGTGTTCTGTATGTTACAACACTGGCTATTACGAAAACATTGTAGCTACCTTTAGCAGTAATCCTCCCCTGAGGAGCACATCACATCCTGTTAGTTGATTACAGATGATGCAAGTGTCTACAGGTCTGTTTCCTACTCTGGGTATATACTCACATATCCACCAGGACCATGAGCTCTGTTGGGCACAGACAGCCACTCTCCAAACAGAGTCATATATAAATAGACTCTGATGCCACTATCAACATGATCAGGATATAATCAGATAGTGTGAGCCATCACCTATGAAGCGGCTATTACACATGGGCAGCTGTCTCCTACATCTTACACTCCTACTGCAGATGTTTCACTGGAGTTAAAGATGATGTGCAACCTGTTTCATTACCAGTGCTGTGCACTACCTTATATACAGTATGTGCAAGCGGCTGTTAGGTTGGCAATGAGATGTTGGGCTACACAAACCTGGTAATTCAACTAGTGTGTTTCCACTCTCAATATCCACTGTATGTAGGTGAGCACATAGCCATTTGGCCCAGCCCTGTAACAATGGTCACTACACATTTGCATAACATGTACACATGCACAGCTCTTATTGCTTGCAAACGATACTAGGGAGGACCAGCCCTAACAGGGGTCACTACACATTTGCATAACATGTACACATGCACAGCTCTTATTGCTTGCAAACGATACTAGAGAGGACCAGCCCAGTAACAAGGGTCACTACACATTTGCATAATATGTACACATGCACAGTTCTTATTGCTTGCAAACGATCCTAGAGAGTTTCATCCCTGTAACAAAGGTCACTCCACATTTGCATAACATGTACACATGCACAGCTGTTATTGCTTGCAAACAATACTAGAGAGGTCCAGCCCTGTAACAAGGGTCACTACACATTTGCATAACATGTAGACATGCACAGCTGATATTGCTTGCAAATGATACTAGAGAGGTCCAGCCCTGTAACATGGGTCACTACACATTTGCATAACATGTACACATGCACAGCTCTTATTGCTTGCTAACGATACTAGAGAGGACCAGCCCTGTAACAAGGATCACTACACATTTGCATAACATGTACACATTCACAGCTCTTTTTGCTTGCAGACGATACTAGAGAGGTCCAGCCCTGTAATAAGGGTCACTACACATTTGCATAACATGTACACATGCACAGTTCTTATTGCTTGCAAATGATCCTAGAGAGTTCCAGCCCTGTAACAAAGGTCACTACACATTTGCATAACATGTGCACATGCACAGCTGCTGTTGCTTGCAAACAATACTAGAGAGGTCCAGCCCTGTAACAAGGGTCACTACACATTTGCATAACATGTACACATGCACAGCTGATATTGCTTGCAAACGATACTAGAGAGGACCAGCCCTGTAACAAGGGTCACTACACATTTGCATAACATGTACACCTGCACAGCTGTTATTGCTTGCAAACGATGCTAGAGATGACCAGCCCTGTAACAAGGGTCACTACACATATGCATAACATGTACACCTGCACAGCTGTTATTGCTTGCAAACGATACTAGAGAGGACCAGCCCTGTAACAAGGGTCACTACACATTTGCATAACATGTACACATGTTCAGCTGATATTGCTTGCAAATGATACTAGACAGGACCAGTCCTGTAACAAGGGTCACTACACATTTGCATAACATGTACACATGCACAGCTCTTATTGCTTGCTAACGATATTAGAGAGTACCAGTCCTGTAACAAGGGTCACTACACATTTGCATAACATGTACACATGCACAGCTCTTATTGCTTGCAGACAAAACTAGAGAGGTCCAGCCCTGTAACAAGGGTCACTGCACATTTGCATAACATGTACACCTGCACAGCTGTTATTGCTTGCAAACGATACTAGAGAGGACCAGCCCTGTAACAAGGGTCACTACACGTTTGCATAACATGTACACATGCACAGCTGTTATTGCTTGCAAACAATACTAGAGAGGTGGATATTACATGTGTTATGTGCATGGATAGTTACCTGGCTCTTCCAATTATCTTTGCTAGCATGCTGCTAAACTATCAGATGAATACAAATGATATGTATCCCGTTATTGAGTATTGTAATTGCCAATAGACATAACTACTGTTTGCATAACATAACAGAACTGCTATGTAGAATAGAATACAGATCTGCCTAAAATACTGTACATTACACAGTTATTGGCACAATATTCCACAATGCACACCATATTTGCACGGTGAGCCCACCTTTAACATGTTCATCTTACTTATACACCCATACATATATCGACTGTTACAATATATCGACATATACTATCCCATTATAGCACAGATTTCTTGGACTAGTCCTGACACTGACAGTGGCTGGAAGCGAATTGGTTGGTTCCAAGCCCATATCATTCCTTGTGGTGTATGCGGAGTGTGCCGTGTCCTACAGCAGTACACGCATAGAATACTACAAGCATTACTACTGCTCAACAGTACATCGCTACAAGATAGCTATTTCCACTTTATGCATTGATTACACTGTAATTCTTACAGAACAGGTACTACATACACAGACATACTACATGTTATACATACCTTCTTAGTAATCGGAGATGTTATTGACTAGTATAATACTCGATGTAATGTGATCCTATCTCGCCTACATTCTCTACAGATGGGTTTGGAGCCGATCCTCGGCTCCGACTCGGCCGCTATACAATAGAACACAGTCTCTTATTGGCTGAGTTACCTCATATCCCAGGATGCACCACTACTGCTTCCCCAGATCTCGTTTGCCACTTCTCAAAGCATAGACGTGGTCTCGGACTTGGCTGAGCTAAGTATCTTTTAGTCAGAAATTTTTCTGTCTAAATTTTTGTCAAAACTTACCCAAAAGCTGTTTTAACAGCTACCTTTTGTTGAGTGATTGTGTATTGATATATTCTTGTGGTAAAATTGTGTTTGTTTTGTGGTAATTAACGGTCCCGTTTAAGTTAGAGGGGCCTAGCCCTATCCCAGACGTTTAAGTTAGAGCCTAGGCTGTTTTGTGTGGATTTTGTTTTTGGGCAGTGTGTTTTTTTGTTAATATAGCCATGTCGAAGGAGCACAGACCATCAGGATTCAAAAAATGTTCTAAATGTAGCTATAAAATGTCCATTACGGACGACCATTCTTTATGTGTTTACTGTTTGGGCCCGAAACATCTCCAAGAATCCTGTAGCGTTTGCCACGCCTTTTCCTGTCGCGTCCTCCAAGAGAGGAAAAATAAGTTGATTTTGAAAGGGCTTATTACCCCTTCCTTTGAGGAAGTCCTATCTTCTTCTTCACCTTCGAAAAATCTTGGCCGACCAGCCCGGCCGGATCCGCAGCAAAATGTCAGCAGGCTTCTCCGGCTCCACGGACTTCGAGCCGTGGTCGGAACGGTCTGCCTCGATGTCTCCAGCTTTGACTCCTCTGGCTTCGTCGAGAGCTCGGGCGCCGAGGCGAACATCTCCATCGGCTCCACTGCCTTCGAGCCGATGGGGTCGCCCGCCAGACTCTTCCCTTCGTGCCAAAGTCCACATCGCACCAGGGAAATTGCAGTGGTAGTGGAATCCCTCGGCGCCGATACTTCTAACCTATACGGAGCCGGTCCCCAGTCTTTGAGCCGCGGAGAAGTCGACTCGACCCGGTCGGTCTCTTCTTGGTCGCCGAGGATGTCCGATTTGGATTTAGACAGGGTGCTTCAAAGACTTTTTCAGTCTCCAGTGTTTGCAGTTGATCTCGGCTCCAGCCCAGTCGGCTCGAGCCGATCCCCATTCTGTTATCTGATTCCTCCTCCAACAGCCTCGGCGTTGGAGTCGGTGTTGGTGGAGCGGTGGAGGTTATCGGGTCGGTTCCGACCTAACTCCAACCCCATCCTTTGGGTCGGGTTCGCACGCTGACCTCCTCTGTCGGCCCGGACTGGGGGACTGATCCTTTCGGTTCCGAGCCTCCCTCTCAGTGCGTCGGCTGCGGGGGTTCCGACTGCTGTTGTGGCCTCGGAGGTTGAACCATCCCAGGACTCTGGAGGTCCCGCCTTCGAGGCCATGAGGAGTGCCTTGGCCAAATCCTCTGTGGCCACTTCTACCATTTCACCACCACCTTCCCTTGGCATGGAGACTGGCGTCTTTGCAATCCCCTGTCTCACGACAGCGGAGCCCCTGGGCCTGAGGTTACCCCATTGGGGTTCCTTCTTCCTGGAGGTCCCTCCGAACGCTGGAGGAACCTCCGAGGAAGAAACAGTGTAAGAGGAAACACGCGACCCCTGATGAGTCTCTCACCTCGGATACCGACCTCGATGATGCGGAGGGGTCCCCCAAGTCGTCCTCGGATGATGTCTCCTTTGCAGACATCTTGGAGATCCTTAAGCAACGAGGCGACTGGCAGTCCAAACCCCCTTCTGCTGAGGAGTCGTTTTCCTCAAGGCCTTCGGGGCTCAGCCCTCTGCCTCCTGGGTGTCTCCGCCCTTCGATGAGCTTCTGGATTTGATCTCTCGAAGGGCGTGGGAACACCCGGATTCTGTCGAACCGGTGCCAGCTCGCCCCAATAAATTTATTTCTGCTCCCCCAGATAAGGACTTTCTCTCGAAAGGCGTGGCTGTAGATGGTGGTGGCATCTGCCACCCAGCAAGATGTGGAAGAGGCTTCAACGTCCGTCCATCCTCCTAATAAAGAGTCTAGGAGCATGGATCGGTACGGCAAGCGTACCCTTTCTTCAGCGGCCTTTACATTAAGGTCTCTGAACTACTTGACACATTTCACCAGACTGCAGAGGGATCTGGTCAAGGAGCTTTCGGATACCCTCTCTGGTAACTTACCTGAGCAGTTGGCCCTGACGGTTAACTCACAGTTGGCTACCCTGTCCTCATTATCTAACTCGTCCATGAGGCTCATTTCTTATGCAGCTGAAGGAGCGAGCAGAGCGGCTGGAACAGGTGTTGCTCTACGGAGACAAGCCTGGCTACGCCTGTGTCACTTTGCGGAGGCCTTTAAGTCTTCCTTTGCCGACGCCCCCTTTGATGGGTCCTCATTGTTTGGACCCAAGGTAAAGGACACATTGACTCGCTGCGAACAGGAGGGTAAGACTTTAACTGCCGTAGGGGCCCGGTTTTCCACTCCCTTCAGACCTTACCCCAAGGCTCGAAGAGGGGGGAAAATGTGGTTCCGTAAGTCTCAAAAGCCTTACTCGTCGCAGCAGAGCGATTCCCCTTCCAGAGGCAGAGGAGGGGGAAATTTTTCAGGAGACGCCCCAGAGGCGGCGGAGGCCCCCGCAACACTGGAGACCGCGAGTCCTTTCGTGGCTCCTCCTTCCAGCATCCCTGAAGGAGTACCTGACTGTGCAGCTCCGGAGCCAGTCGGGGGTCGTTTTTCGAGACACCTAAAGGCCTGGGAAAATATCACTCAGGACCAATGGGTGCTTCGAATCATCGCCGGAGGTTACTCCATTCCCTTTTCTCAACCCCCCCCCACCAGTCCAAAGAATCCCGGACCCACCACCCAGTCAACGGGATCATGCAGCCAGCGAAATATCAAAGCTGCTTCAAAAAGGGGTCATCCAACCTTTCCCCGCAGACCAGGCCGGATCAGGGACTTACTCAAGATTCTTTTGGTGCCAAAAGACCGGGACTTGAGACCCATTTTGGATCTCAGCAAATTAATCCGATTTGTAAAAGTCCAAATTCGGATGGTCACTTTGCAATCCATTCTCCGCTTTTGGAGAAAGGTGTTTGGATGTGCTCCATAGATCTCAAAGACGCCTACTATCACATTCTGATAGATCAGGCCGAGGAGACACTTACGCTTCAGCCTAGGAGACAGTCATTTCCAGTTCCGAGCACTGCCCTTTGGTCTCACCACAGCCCCCAGGGTGTTCACCAAATGTTTGGCGGTGGTGACTGCTCACCTGAGAAGTCTAGGATTCCAGGTGTTTCCATACCTAGACGACTGGCTCCTAACTGCCACCTCCAGGCATCTACTCTTGGAAAATCTAGCAGCCACTATAACACTAGGCAACTCCTTAGGAATCACCTTCAATTGGTCAAAATCTGCATTGCTGCCATCTCAGCGTATTCTGTTTATTGGTGCAGAAATAGACTCAAGGCAGATGCAAGTCTATCTCTTGGAAAGGATAGCAACGCTCCAGTTTCAGGTTCAGGCATTGCTCCTCAGACGTCGTGCTCCAGCGAGAATGGTCCTGCAACTGTTGGGCTCCATGGCAGCCACCATTCTTCTGGTCCCCTTGGCAAGGTTGCACATGAGGATACTCCAGTGGCTCCTTTCAGTCCAGTGGTCTTATCAAGACCTTCCCCTCAGTCACCACATATTAATCACAGAGACGTGCAAACAGGATCTTCGTTGGTGGCTTCTTTCCTCCAACCTGAATCTGGGGCGACCCTTCCCCCCACCCCTCTGCCACGTTGACTACGGACGCCTCCCAGACAGGGTGGGGGGGACATTATCTGGACAGGTCGGTCCAAGGCACGTGGCACTCCGACGAGAGTCTTCTCCACATCAGTATCCTGGAGATGAGGGCGGTGCTTTTAGCTTTGCAAGCACTGCACGATCACCTCCCCCAGGGTACAATTGCCATTCAGTCCGACAACATGTCGGTAGTCTGGTACTTAAACAAGCAAGGAGGAACCAGGTCCTACCCCCTTTGCAGAGAAGCCATGAAGGTATGGGACTGATTGCTACCAAGCGTTCCTAGTGGCAACGCACATTCGGGGGAAATCCAACGTGATAGCCGACAGACTGAGCAGAACTATTCTCTCCCCTCACGAGTGGTCCTTGAATGACAGAGTGGTAGCGCAGATTTTCACGAGATGGGGAGTTCCTTGTTGCGATCTCTTCGCAAGTCCCCTCAACGCGAAATGCCAGCACTTCTTCACTCTCACCCCAGTTCCGGCGGAGATCCCCAAGGACGCTCTAGTCCACGTTTGGCCCCCTGGTCTGCTATTCGCCTTTCCACGGTTCCCCTTCTCCCCAAGGTGATTCAGAAGGCGATTCGCTTGGGAAGCAAAATGATACTAATCGCCCCATACTGGCCTCGTCAAGTCTGGTTCCCCTTTCTTCACAAATATGCATTGGAGGGTCCCTGGTTCCTGGACCAAGTTCCGAACCTTTTGACGCATCAGTCAGGACAGCTCCATCAGTCCCTCCATTCATTGAAGTTAGCAGCTTGGCTACTCCTCTTCCAACCATAGTTAGGAGCCATTCTTTCACCCCTGAAGTCATGCATATTTTGTCTTCGGCCCACAAGACTTCTACTAAAAAGATATATAGCAATAAATGGAAGAGGTTTGCTATTTGGGCCCAACTCCGAGGATTAGACCCCATGACTGCCTCGGTGTCAGAGGTGCTGAAGTTTTTAGCTTCCCTATTCAACCAAGGTTGCTCAGTGTCTACCATCAAAGTGCAATTGGCGGCTATTTCCAATTTTCATGAGAGCGTAGAACCACCTTTAATGAGCAACAAGTTGTGCAAAGCCTTTATTAAAGGAGCTTGGCTTCTACGACCCCCTATATCTCAACCTGCACCTCCGTGGGACCTTAACATGGTGTTAGGTGCATTAACCTCATCTCCCTTTGAGCCGGCAGCAACCTGTGATCTGAAATTTCTTTCTTGGAAGACTGCTCTTCTAGTTGCTATTACATCAGCCAGGAAGTTTCAGAACTTCAAGCCCTATGTGTCAAACCACCATACCTGGTATTTCACAAGGATAGAGTATCTCTTAGACCAAACCCATCTTTTATACCAAAGGTTTGTTCTAACTTTTGTGTACAACAATCACTGGAACTACCGGTCTTCTTCCCTAAGTATTCGAACAGAGCTGAATATACCTTTCACAGCTTGGATGTACACAGACAATTACGTTTCTATTTGGATAGAACACACCAAGCACGGAAATCAGATCAGCTGTTTGTGTCCTTTTCGGATAGTAAATTGGGCAAAGCCGTCACAAAAGTCACTAATGCCAAGTGGATCAGGGACTGCATCAATCATATTTATCTCATTTCAAATAAGGAGCTTATAGTTCCAGTGAAAGCTCATTCTACTAGGGCTATGGCCACTTCGGCAGCCTTTCATTCCAAGCTCTCTATTAGTGACATTTGTGCGGCTGCTACGTGGTCTTCTTCACACACCTTTATTTCTCACTACAAATTGGATATGGCATCTAGGGGTCGAGCTTCCTTCGGTTCCACGGTTCTCAGGAGTGTTTTCCAGTGAGTCACCCAGGAATTAGGTGCTAGGGATGCTGTCCCATCTGTAGAGAATGTAGGCGAGATAGGATCACATTACATCTTTTAGTTATGTACTTACCATAACTTTAGATGTATGGGATCCATCTCCACATTCCTAATAACCACCCTCCTTCCCCCTGCCTCGTAGACCAGGAGAGACCGGACGATCCGAAATTGAACTTCTTTCCTCTCTTGAAAGACCTGAGAATGTTATAACAATAGTCTGTTTCTGTGAGCATGTGTGCGGACAAACAAGATCTGGGGAAGCAGTAGTGGTGCATCCTGGGATATGAGGTAACTCAGCCAATAAGAGACTGCGTTCTATTGTATAGCGGCCGAGTCGGAGCCGAGGATCGGCTCCGAACCCATCTGTAGAGAATGTAGGCGAGATGGATTCCATACATCTAAAGTTATGGTAAGTACATAACTAAAAGTTTTCGGTTCGTCTTTCAGTGTTTTGTACTGTGCTACAGGGAGATATAGATGGATTGAATGTGTGACAAGGCAATCTTTTATAGTTAAAGATCAGTAACATGTGCTATCCCGATAACAAATTGGTGTTCCTGAGTAGCTAATTACATGCACGTCAGATGCGCTGCTACTGCCTTAGCCAATACCATGACTGCAGTAGTATAATTGAGTACTCCACTTGGGCGTTGTCCCTTTGCCTTACTTGTGAGGAAGACAGCGTGGAAGTGTTGTTTGGACTCTATTGCAACAGCTGTATGGAGACGAACAGTAATATATTGTGTGTAATGCCTAGAGGATTTGGTCTAAATGTGAGTACTGCTGTTATATTTCTGAACATTGCTACTTGTGCAGGGTTTGTCTGTACCTAATATTTCTGCATATGTTTCAGTCTTGCCAGGTTGTTTGACTAGCTCAAGACTGCATAGCTATGCATATAATGTTAGGGTGTTTACAGTGTGCTTACCAGACATATTTAGTTTGTGGTTACTGTGTATCATACTGTGCTGATAATCAATACTCGGTAACACTTCCTGGTGTACGACCCTTTCAGCCCTCTGAAACGGGATTAGTTCATACAAACCCTGTTACATCAGCAACTGTTCAATTGTATAACAGCAACTATTTCACATAGGGCCATGTTATTGTGTCTGTGTCCAGGTATGTTATGGTTTCAGCAGATGTTGTACAGTGGTTGAATAATTGGTTATGGTATGACAGTATGTATTGATGTAATTATTTTGGTTGTGGGGTAGATGTTGGTGGGTGTACATAGCACAGGCAGGTGTGTAGGAACCCCTTTTATACGTCTATATGTGTTTGTGTGTTCTTTCCGTATGTGAACACCTATCCCTTAGTGGACTAATACTATGATAATTGCAGGCTGATTCATTAAGGCACTGTTAAATGCTTCCTGCATAGTATGCAGGTACTGTTAGTCCTTGAATCCTTTTGGCAATACATCAGAATGTAATAAAGTTTTGCAAAATGAATGCTGTCTGTGTATTTCTGTCATGGATATTTGCAGTCATTGCAGTTGTGTTGGTGACTGTGTCCATAGAACATATTTGTAATTGTATATTGGCATATACTCTTCATATGATATGTTCATATTGTTTGGGGGGAGGGGGCGGAATGTGTGATTGCTATGGTCCATGTTATACTCAGATATGAACACTTCGGATGCTGTCTACAGACATGTATGCATGTGTATGTGTATATATATATATATATATATATATATATATATATATATATATATATGTGTGTGTGTGTGTATATGTGTGTGTATATATATATATATATATATATGTGTGTGTGTGTGTGTGTGTGTGTGTATATATAGATATATATATATATATATATATAGATATATATTATTGCATACGTTTTTCTCTACCTCCATAGATGTGTAGATGATTTTAACTTATCTATATATCCACATATATATATAGGCCTGTATATATCGACATGACTCTGTGTATCTCTCTCTCTCTCTCTCTCTGTATATATATATATATATATATATCTATATATCCTATTTCTACGCATTCCTCCCTTTTGTGTTTTAACCTGTTTGTATACACAACTGGGATAGGTACATCCCAGGTAGCTTAGTGTTAGGTTACTCTGAGGATGGAGTACATGGTTGCGGGTTCTACTCCTGGAAGGTGTTATTATTTTACCTGTCAGAGTAGGCACTGGTAGGAAAAGTGTGAATAACGCACATTTACGCTGTTGTAAGCAGGTTTGCATGTGGTCTTCACGACGTTAAGCAAAGGTTAAATCTGTAAAGTGCTTCTCCGTTTACCATGTTTCAGCACCTCTTACCATCCCGCAAATCCGTGGAAACCCACTTACAACTGCTTAATAGTGCTTTAATCCACCTACATCCAACAGCCCTTATTCTGGCCCTCAAAATAACCTAACAGCCCTTGCAGGTCTTGAACCTAGGACCTTGAACACCACAGTCACTGACTTTACCACTAAGGCATCTGAGATATGTATAGATGTTATGGTGTTTAGAGTATACATTGTACTGCAGACATTCCTCAGGACGGAAAACAAATGTGACAGTCAGTTGGTGTACATATGTCTGATACATGTTAATGTTCATATGTTTGTGGAATTAGTTGTTGCAATGTGACATGACAGGGTGTATTATGGATGAGAAAGGTTCTTGTTTTGTGTCCTTTTTATATTGTCCCCATACTCCATGTATACCCCTCCAGTTCACTTATTGGACATCTGACCCAGACCCTCCTTGATGCATGATTGCATTACCCATCATTCCTCCCCCACCCCAATCTTCACATACACAACAACCACCCCTTCTATGGTGAATCAGGTTAATATTAATTGTTATAATACCAGACCTGCATGTGTTTTGTGTACACTCCAATTCATTTGGAGTGCTTCTGTGTCACAAAGTGTGTTAATAGATGTTTATATATATGGCTATTGATGTAACTGTATAATATATATATATATATATATATATATAAATATGTGTGTGTGTGTGTGTGCAGACATCACTGACGTGTGTGTGTGTGTGTGTGTGTGTGTGTGTGTGTGTGTGTGTATATATATATATATATATATATATATATATATATATATTTCACATTAATTCGTAACAGTAATACAAATGTAGACTGGAATGTATTGACAAACTACATTACATTACAATGTACTGTACATATGTACACCAAGTGACTGTCCCATTTGTGATCGTTATATTGAAATGCATATGGTATTAGGTGTAGTCTCAAGACCATGAAACATGTATACACCTTGGATGGCTTAGTGGTAAGTCCCATGACTATAGTGTGCATTGTCCAGGGTTCAACACCTGCAATGCTTTACAGATGTTTTTTTACTCCAGAATAAGGTCATTTAAGAAGTTGTCAGCATGTTTAAAAGTGTTTGTGCGACATTATAGCAGCGGTTAAATACAGTTAAACAAACTTTGTAATGTATAACCTGTGCGCGCAAACACGGCCACATCCGCTAACTACTCAGGATATATTCATGTCAGTGAAGTAACATCTCACTATGTGCTGACATAACATTACATTCGCTGTTGACTGTACTCTCCAGCACACATGAGTTTATATGGGTGTTTCAAATGTTTATTATACAGATGATTACTACCTATATATGCAAGCTGTGATTAAGATATACTGTTGAACATGATAAACATCCCTGCTTTTATCAGGATTGGAACCTCGAATGCACAGATACTATGCAGATGCTGTAACCATTGCACTGTTGACATTAATGTTGCTTCCGCCTATTTTCTATTTAGATGATTTCTATGTGTAAGCTCGGCTAAGCAAAGGGCGGAGGCCCCCAAACTCACTGAGCTTCACGTACTCTTGAAATAACAACATATAACAAATGTACTGTGAAGACAATATATTACATTCCTAACTACATTAGGCATAGCCCCTTACTGACACACTTCAAGGGAAACCTTGTTGTGTGAATGGGTAATAGAATATACAGGCCTGGGATCATGTGTCCCAGAAACATTCAGCCAGGGGGTGGGGGAGCCTGTCCAGTTTGATAGCTGCGAGACCTGTTGGGGAATTGAATGGTGTTGAATTGTCACATTAACATGCCCTCTTTAGATCACTAAGTGCCCCTATCAACCTCCACTACCCCAGTGTTCAACAGCTTCCAGCAACTGTGCCTGGAATTGCTTCATTGGCTATGCTTGACAGAGGCTCAGTTACTTCATCAATGGTGTGGGGAAAGCCAACACCCTGTAGCTTTGCTTCTAATTACCCTTGGGGAGATAGGTAGTAGGCTGTCTGTGAACCTCTAAAGTGCAGGCCATCACAGCCATAGTATGTGAATAAACAGACCTTCAGATCACAATATACAGTGAGAAATCACCATGTAGTCAGGAAACAGTTAAGCACAGCAAGAACATACAGAACACTGATACTTAGTCACTCCAAAAGCCTATCTTGGAAGCTAGGAGACTTGTATAAGTTTAAGGCTATTGCTTACCAGTAGGTTACCTACAGGAGAGATGAAAAACAAGCAATGATGGGGAACATGTATGCAACGATACCACACCGGCCTTTGTGTCAGCCTTAGGCTTTGGAATACTGGCCAAGGCAATTTGCGCCCCCCCATGGTGCCTTATTTAGAAGAGTCTCGAAGGTGAATACCAGCTCCATAAACAGCACATTGCAGATTCAATGAGGGTTATGCTACTCAACACCAGGGGTTGTGATCACAACATGCATGCACTCACAGCACTCCTCAGGATGGACAACATCAACATCTGTGCAGTAACTGAGACCTGTCGTAAGGCTCCTGAGAGGACACCAGCACTACCAGACTACAACCCAATCCACACATTTCAGCCACAGAACATGGACTGACACAGACATGGAGGGACTGTATCCATATTCATCAGGGATATCTACACCTCCAGGTTAGTGGGGCAGCATGATACCTCTGAGATCATCCATGTGCAACTAACATCAGCCACAACTGCAATGTAAACTGTGGCCTGCTACGGATCACCCTCCATGACCCAGGACCATCACTCCACCTACCTGGTGACAGTGTAGAACATAACAGTCCTAACGCACACCCTGGCATTGGTCGATGTCAACTACCATACCATTAACTGGGAAACTTACTCTTGTACTCACTTCCAGGCCCAGCGTTTCCTGGAATTTATCACCTCATATGGCCTGTATCAAGTGGTAACCTCCCTAATGTGGGGTGGAAACTACTAGAAGTAGTCATCACCAACATGGGCAACAGGTGCACCACAGCGGAGGTTAACCGGTCACTGGTTAGATCTGACCATGAACTGTTCACTGTTTCCACACCCAAGCATCTCCCCCACCCATGGATACCACAGTGTATACCTTTCCTACAGTTAAATTTGCACTACTAGTGACAGTGGTGGGGGGTTTCACAGCCCCCACGCTAGGGGGAAGCACAGATCAAGATATAGACAGATTTACAAATGCAGTCTATATGCGCCTACACGGATGTGTGGATCGTCCCATCACTGGTAAACCAAGACTCACTCCTCCTAGACAAGGACACCGGTCTGGTGGACCTCTGCAATAAACAGGCTCTACTACAGAAGTAGGACAGTGTTCCAGACAAAAAGCAAATCCCACGAAGGGCAGACATCCGTGACCACTATTAGTATGATACGTAGGTTCCTCATGACATCATCCAAGGCTATCATCAGCAGGAGAATACGCAAGGATTCAAAGGATAACCACAAAGCCTTCTTTGGCCATGTCAAGGATCTACATGGTGACACACTGATTTGCACTGTGCCAGACAGATTTGCAGAAAATATGCTGACCCTGTTGATATCACCAACATCCTTGCAGATACATTCAGTGCATACTTTACCCCCTTAAGAGCCCACAACACTACCCAAAAGGTACAGTATCCCACACATCAGAGACACACAGATGGTAATGGCCGTTTCTAACAGCAGAACATAGCGTCAGTGGAGGCAGATGTTGTCCCAGACTGCATTTTGCAAACTGTACAAGACAACCTGACCCCCCCACCTATTTAAGCTTTCTTACTTTAGCCTCTCCACAGGCTACATGCCCATACAATGGCCCATGGCAACGGTTAATGTTAAGTTGTCCATCTCGCCTTTGTTCTTGCTGGATGGGATCGGAGGACTCGGCCATCTTCTGTAACTCGAGAGCTGTTTACTGGCTTGAGGCTACCCCTTATCCCATGATGCCTAGTGATAGCTACCCAGATCTCGTTTGCCGCTTCAGCTGCAAGGTGTTGTTTTTTCTGGCTCAGGCTCGTATAAAGTTTCTTTATAGAACCTTTTTACTAGAAATAGTCTTTTTCCTAGGGGTTATTGTTAACTTTTAGTCTTCTTTTTGTTGTGTTAGCTAAGTGTGTATTTGTAGCTCCCTTCCCTTCCTTGTAGAACTCGTTTAATTTAGAGAGTTCTCCCCTTCCCCCCCTTATCCTTTTCTGTCAGGTTAGCCATTTAGGTTAGAGGCTTTCCTTCTACCTTCTTTATAGGTTATCCGTTTTAGTTAGAGGCTTTCCTATCAAAAAAAAAATTTAGCTTTAGTCTGTAGTATACTGTGTTTTTCTGTAGACTGTATTTTGACTTGTTAACTATTGTTGTATTTCTTGTTACAGGATGTCTAATGAATCCAAAGTGTCTGGGTTCAAGAAGTGTGACTCATGCTGTCAGAAAATATCTCTGACAGATGGGCACACTTCTTGCGTCTATTGTTTAGGTGCTGTGCACCTGCAGGACTCTTGTTCTATCTGCCATGCATTTAGTCCAAGAGTTCTGCAGGAGCGTAAGAATTAGTTTATTCTTAGGGGTCTTTTAAAGCCCCAGGATTCACCGGCCAAGACTCAGCTTGTGAAAATCCCTAAATCTACTAAGCCGTCGGCTCCAAGTTCGGAGCAGTCTTTGGTTCAGACACTACCTGCTACTTCGGTTCCGGCTGCATCCGATAAGACTATCTCCCCATCGGCTCCATCAGAAACTTCGGAGCCTTCGCGGAGTCACAAGAGGCTGAGGTCCCCTTCTTTGGAATCGATACATTCGGCTCCTCGGTCTCCCTGCTACAGACCGAGCTCAGTCACAGATCCTCTCACTCCTCTCGATCCTCTAGGCTGTCAGATCACGACGTGGAGAGAGTGGTCTGTAGGTTGCCAAAGTCGCAGGCACTTGCCAAGATGTTGTCCATCCCTCAACAGGTGTCGGCTCCGTCCACTTCTATCAATGTTTCTCCTCTGACTCCATTGAGCTCGGAGCCGGAGTTCGTTGGGGTTCGAGTAGTGGAACCGTCGGCTCCGATAACTCTATCTCCTTCAGTTCCGTCGTCAGCTCTGATTCCCTCGATGGTGCTGTCCATCAAGGGATCTGGGTGCCGGAGCTCCCTCTTCGGCTCAGAGGGGGCGAGTGGCATCGGACCCTTGTCCGACCCTGTTCTCCCTCTCAGAGCTTCGGTGCAGGTGAGCTCGGCTCCTACATCGGCCTCGGAACCATCTCCCTCGGTACGGAGAAGGATTCCGATTTCCTCAGAACCGGAGCCTTCTCTGCATCATGACAGAGACACCTTCGATGTCGTGAGGAGTGTGCTGGCCACTGAGTCAGCTCCACTATTGGCCTCACCGGCTCCATCCCTGTTGTGCCTGTACCAACCTCTCTTCCTCCTCCAGACCCCAAGCGTGGGGAACCGGCACTCCAGGGCACCCCATTGGGTGTTTCCTCTTCTTCCGAGGCCTCCCCTAATCATTCAGAGGAGCCCCATCCTAAGAAGAAGTGCAAGAGGAAGCACATTGACTCCCTTGAGTCTGTCACTTCTGATACAGACCTAGATGATTCGGAAGGGTCCCCTAGATCCCCCTCTGAAGATTTTTCCTTTTCGGACATCCGAGAAATACATAAGAAGGGGGGGAACTGGAATCCCCTAGCCCCTACCGAGGATGAGTTTATTCCTGGATGCGTTCGGTTCCCTACCTTCCACCTCCTGGGTTTCTCCGCCTTTCTATCCACTTATGTCAGTGGTGGCTCGAAAGGCTTGGTCAGCTCCGGATACAGTGGAACCAACTCCGAGGAGACCTGGCAAGTTCATCACAGCGCTCCATGATAAGCAGTTCCTTGCCAAAGGCGTTCCTGTTGATGCCATGGTGGTAGCAGCAGCCACCAAAAAAGAGCTAGTGGAAACCTCTTTGTTTGTCCATCCTCCTAACAAGGAGTCTAGGACCATGGACAGATACGGGAAGCGAATGTTTGCTTCACCGACCTTTTCTATGAGGTCACTGAACTACTTATGCCATTTTACCCGGCTTCAGAGGGATCTCCTTAAAGAGCTCGGAGATACCCTCCAAGATCCATCAGCTGAGGGGTCTCAAGCTAAAGTGGCTTCCCAGCTGGCGACACTTAAATCTGTAGTCAACTCCTCCATGAGGCTCATTTCATATGCAGCCAATGGTGCGAGTAATGCCTCGGGTATGGGCATGGCCCTTAGGAGGCATGCATGGGTGCGGCTGTGTAATTTTGCGGAACCCTTTAGAGCGTCATTCACCAACACCCCCTTTGATGGTTCCTTTCCTTTTGAACCACAGGTGAAAGACACTTTGACTAGGTGTGAGCAAGAAGGCAAGACTCTTTCTGCCATGGGAGTCTGTTTTTCCACTCCTTCCAGACCATACCGCAAGGGTCAGAAGAGTGGTAAAATGTGGTTCCGAAAATCCCAGGGAGCCTCGCTTGACAAAAATAGCGATTTTTCCTCCAGGGGCAGAGGGGGAAACAACAACAACAGACGCTGCCCTCATGGCAGAGGGGGTCTGCAGAACCAGGCCAACAGAGAATCTTTCTCTGATAAGCTCTTTCAGCATCCCTGAAGGGTTGCCCGACTGCCCGCCTCTGGAGGCAGTCGGGGGAAGACTTTCACTGTACCCAAAAGCCTGGCAAAATTTAACGCAAGACAAATGCGTATGGTCCATTATATCCAGTGGTTACAAAATTCCCTTCTATCATCTCCCCTTACCGTCAAGACAATCCCTTCCAGATGTTCCACGCAATCTGAGGTACCAAGCAGTCATAGAAGTTTCAAAACTGCTAGAAAAATGGAGTCATCCAGGAAGTCCCGGCAGACCAACACGGATCCGGAACTTACTCAAGGTTCTTTTTGGTACCAAAAAAGACGGGACTGGAGACCGATTCTGGATCTCTGCAGACTAAACAAGTCTGTTCAAATAACAAAGTTTCAGATGGTCATGCTATAGTCCATTCTACCCTTTCTGGGTCAGGACAATTGGGTGTGCTCCATAGTTCTTTAGGATGCGTACTACCATATCAAAATGGACAGGCGCTCCAGGAGATTTCTTCGCTTCCGGCTGGGAGCCAGTCATTACCAGTTCAGAGCTCTGCCCTTTGGTCTCACCACAGCCCCAGGGTGTTCACCAAATGTATGGCAGTGGTCATGGCTCACCTGAGACGTCGAGGATTCCAGGTGTTTCCATATCTAGACGACTGGCTCCTCACTGCTACTACCAGGCATCAAGTTATGCAAGCCAGGGAGTACACAATCACAATCTGCTCTCAGATAGGAATTACAATAAACTTCGAAAAATCTGTCTTGTTGCCCTGTCAATCTATCACCTATGTAGGAGCAGACTTAGACACAAGGAACATGTCCGCAAAGCTACCGCCAGAAAGGGTGTCGACAATTCACCAGCAAGTACAAATTCTAATGCAGAGCAAAAGGATCCAAGTCGGGTTCGTCCTTCAAACTCCGGGTTCCATGGCAGCGGCAATTCTTCTAATCCCTATGGCCCATTTTCACATGAGGATCCTTCAGTGGCTTCTGTTCACACAGTGGTCTTTTCAACAGCTGCCCATGTCTCACATGATCATGATTACAGAAGCATGCAAAAGGCAGCTTTCCTGGTGGATGGTCTCCCCACTAGTGACTCAGGGCAGACCCTTCATTCAGCCCCCTCCGGTTGCCACAGTGACCACAGATGCCTCCCTGGTAGGGTGGGGGGGGGGGCATTATCAGGGCAGGACAGTCCAAGGCACTTGGCAGCCTTACGAGTACCATCTGTATATAAATGTCCTAGAAATGAGAGCCGTGCTCCTAGCTTTGCAAGCTCTTCAGGACTCTCTCTTTTCTGGGACCATTGCAATTCAAACGGATAACATGTCAGTGGTGTGGTACATCAGCAAGCAGGGTGGAACCAGGTCCTACCCCCTATGTCGAGAAGCACTCAGACTTTGGCAATGGGCGATTTCCTCCCAACGATTTCTGATTGCGATGCACATCCCTGGGAGGTCCAATGTCATAGTGGACAGGCTCAGCAGAGCTATTCTCATGCCTCACGAGTGTTCTCTGAATCAGGTAGTTGCGGATCTTATCTTCCGCAAATGGGGACAGCCTTGCTGCGATCTTTTCGCCACCCCCTTCAGCAGTAAATGCAGCAACTACTTCTCCCTTCTTCCGCTTTTAGGTCACTCACCCACAGATGCTCTAGTCCACGATTGGCCTCAGGGACTTCTTTATGCCTTTCCCCCATTTCCCCTGATTCCAAAACTCATACAGAAAGCAATATCGTTGAGCTGCAAAATTATCCTCATTGCCCCCTACTGGCCTCGAAAGATATGGTTTCCGTTCCTGCACCGTTACCTTCCCGATCAGCCCTGGACTCTGGATCCTATTCCAGACCTACTGATTCATCAATCAGATGGGCTGCATCAGTCCGTCCAAACACTCCAGCCCACAGCTTGGTTGCTCCACTTCCAACCTTAGCCAGGCTTCCCAGCATTTCCCCGGCCGTACGTGGATTATTGTCTCCTCTCACAAGCCTACGACTAGAAAAACTTATGGTAGCAAATGGAAACGTTTTTCTTGTTGGGCAGAGGCTAGGAACGTAGATCCCTTTTCAGCCGCAGTCCACGAAATCTTGGAATTCCTAGCACAACTTTTTCATTCTGGATCCACTTCTGCTACAATTAGGGTTCAATTGGCGGCCATTTCTAACTTTCATGTTGGATTCTCTAATTCAAACATTATGTCTCATAAGCTCTTATAAGCCTTTTTAAGAGGGACTACTCTCCTTAGACCTCCAGTGAGAGAGCCCCCTTCTCCTTGGGACCTTAATTTGGTACTAACCTCCTTAATTCTGCCCCCTTTTGAACCAGCAGCATCCTGCTCCATTAAGTTTCTATCTTGGAAAACACTCTTTCTGGTAGTTATTACTTCAGCCAGACGCATCTCTGAATTTCAGGCACTATGTGTTCGTCCTCCATACTTGGTTTTTCATAAGGACAGGGTCGCTCTGAGGACTAATCCTTCGTTTCTTCCGAAAGTCTGCTCAGAATATAATTTAAACCAATCTATAGACCTTCCTGTGTTTTTCCCTAACCACACCAACAGGGCAGAGTACAAATTACACCAATTGGACGTTCATAGACAATTGCGTTTTTACTTGCACAGGACTAAAGAAATAAGGAAGTCGGACCAACTAATCTTTTCCTATGGTTTAGACAAACAAGGTCGCCCAGTTTCCAAGGTGACCTTATCCAGGTGGTTGTCTCACATTATTACTTTCATTTATCAATTGAGAAACAAAGAGTTGCCTATCAAACCGAAAGGTCATTCTACTAGGGCCTTGGCCACCTCTGTAGCCTTCCAATCTAGGTTGCCCATGGACTCTATCTGTGCAGCTGCTACATGGGCAAATCCTCATACCTTTCTTTCTCATTACAAGCTAGATATGGTCTCCAGGAGCAGAGCTGACTTTGGTTCCACTGTTCTGAAGAGTGTTCCAATGAGCCGCCCAGGATTGTAGGTGCTAGGGACGCTGTCCCAACCAGTGTTCTCTGTTTTTTTCCTCTACTGACTTAGAGAGTGTGACAGGTATGCTCAACCTGTTTGTTTGGACAGGTTGATTTTCTGGCTATGTCTGGGGTTAACTATTCCAAACGAGATCTGGGTAGCTATCGCTAGGCATCATGGGATAAGGGGTAGCCTCTAGCCAGTAAACAGCTCTCGAGCTATAGAAGATGGCCGAGTTGGAGCCGAGGATCGTCTCCAATTCCAACCAGCAAGAAAGAAGGCGAGATGAAGACAACTAACATGGAACGTTATGGTAGGTACATAACTTCTTTTTCCACTCCATCAAGGTGGAATCACAACTGACCATGGTAACTACCACCCCATAAGCCTGACTCGCCTGGTCTTCAATGGTATAGTTCGCATCCTCATGGCACTTATTAACAAAGACATTGCTAACCTCTGAACACATGACCCAACCCAGGTCAGCTTGGTTGAGTGTAGTTCATGCCTACTGAACCTGTTTGACGCCTTACATAGAGTCAACAAGATGTTAGATGACGGGGGAGGTGGTTCACACGTACTACCTGGACCTCGCCAAGGCTTTTGACACCATGCCCCACTCAGGTATTATTGATAAACACACCAGCCTGTACATACACCCATACATCACAGGTTGGGTTGCCAACGGGCTTACCCACAGAACCCACATGGTACGACTAGCGGTCTCCAGGTTCAACTCTTGACCAGTCACTACTGGTGTCCCACAGGATTCAGTCCTGGGAGCACTACTGTTTGGCATATACGTCTCAGAGGTGCAGGCAAACACAGGTGGACTACGGCAGACCATGTTTGGCAATGACTGCGAACTGGGAGCCATGATTGATAGTCCAGCTGACACAGACATCCCTCAATGGGCCTCACAGAGAACGTCACAGGGTGTCAACGTCACGGTCTCCTGCCATGTGCCACTAACTGTATGGTCATTCCACTGTGGAATTGGCACCCACGTATTAACACATAAGTGGCAGCTACTTTAATATGGACGAGGTAATGGGGTATCTGGGGACTAAAGTAGATAGTGATCTCCCCTTTGACAATCATATCTCCACAGTAATTAGGACATCCTTCTATGTAGGCCATCTGATTACTAAAGGATTCCCATCTAGACATACTGGGGTTATAGTGCCCCTTTACTCATCACTCATCAGTCCCATCATAGGGTATAATAACCCATGTGGGATGTACCTCAGAAGACACTTCCAACAGGTGGGAGGTCTACGAATGTACCTCGCCAAGGGGAATACTGGCCTCCAACATATGGCCTATGCAGCCAGACTGAATAAACTCCTGCTTTACTCAGTGGCATCTCATTTACCCAGAGATGATCTCCGCTGGCCAACACAGCCATGTCGAACTCATGCTTAATGGATATGCTCCACCTATGGGAATCCATGTCACAGTGAGCCACACACTGTAGGGAGCTGAACCTTGCCACAACAATAACTGGAAGATGCTGGAGGGACACTAATTATATAAACCTTCACAGGAATGATAACAAATATGTATCAGCCATTTTCCTAGACCTCTCAAAAGCATTTGATATGGTCTCCCACTCCATTCTACTAGACTCACTAACATCATTATCCTTCACCTCCTCTACTATAGCCTGGTTCAGAAGCTACTTGTCTGACAGGCAACAATCAGTCCAGTGGAAAGGAACTCTGTCTACACAACTTCCAACCACCACAGGTGTCCCACAGGGCTCTATACTGGGCCCGCTGTTGTTCTCTATTTTCACAAATAACCTCAAATGCTCTACACAACATGCCACACTCATACAATATGCAGATGATTCAACTCTGATCTGCTCCGCCTCATCTCCCACCACCCTACATACACTCACTCAAGATACCTTTATCTCAGTAGAAAAATGGATATCTGGGATCCAACTAATTCTAATTCCCAAAAAGACAAAACTGCTACTATTTACCCCTAATGGATCAAATAAAAAACTCTCCTTTACCATAACATCTAAGGACGGCACCACCATCTCCCCTTCTAGCCACACCAAACTTCGGGGCATTGAAATAGACAATAATCTCCACTTTGATGTTCACATCTCACATACCATAAAACTAGTACACAAAAAACTAGGCTCCCTATACAGGCATAAGTCCTTTCTCTCACAAAAAGCAAGAGTCACTCTTGCACAAAGCCACCTCCTCTCAACTCTATTATACGCAGCACCAATCTTTACCCAAATCAGACAATGTGACCTAGACAAACTAGAATCATGCTACAATAAAATAGCAATGTTTGCTACTAACTCAACCTATAGAACCCATCACTGTGCTGCACTAAAAGAACTAAAATGGCTTGAGCTACCACAGCTACTTAACTATCACCAGCTGGGCACAGCCTACAATATTCTCAAATATCCTGAAAAAAACCCTCATTATCCAACCTACTTACTATCTATACTACAAACCGATACCTAAGATCCAGTGAAAAATCTCTCCTCTCCATCACCAAGGCTAACAATAATGCAGGGAAAGCGCTCTACTCCCACACCGTTGCCAGAAATTGGAACTCTCTTCCCCTATCTGTCCACTGCCCCCTCCACATCCATATTCAAAAACTCCCTCAAATCGCACCTTCTTAGTACATGATTATGCCCTTGTATCACATAACCCTACCCATACTACTATTAACTCCCCAAATTCCTCTCTGATCACATGCTGGAGCTCTGATCCCCTGTAGGCTTGGTCATCTGAAAGGGTACTTTTAACTGTAGAATCTTACTTGATATATTTTCTTTTCTTACCAAAGTATGACTGACATTGTCTTTTTACCCATGTTCTATATCTTTTACCTGGAGTGTTTTTATTAATTCTTGTTATATTACTATGCTCAGCATACATGATGTAACCTGTTTTGTGTATTATGCTGGATGTACTGTATTTGTATAACTTGATGTTGGAGCTTTTCTCCCCGGGCCTCCGCTGAAAATGGACCTGGTCCAGTTGGAATTTCCCGGTCAACAAATGTAAAATAAATAAATAAACAAATAAATAAATAAATAATGCAGTTCCAGTAATAAAAATAGAGAGTACAACAGTATAAAGGCAGGTATCAGTTATCTTACATACTGCGTTTTACAGTAGTATAGTGGCTTGTCCTGGGGGACTGGAGGTTTGAATAATGGCGGCAGTATGAGGGGGATATGTAACCTTGGTTCAGCAGCGGAGGGGGGGGGGGTACGAGTCCAGTAACTGATAGGCTGAACCAAATCACAAGACACCAGTGCTCAGAGCTTACAGGGTGGGTGTATAGTTTAGTTTTTAAAGATGTAATTTACTTCAGGGGATATCTTATTTTTAGGTAAAATTGCTAGTTTATAGTACATGTTTTGGAGGAGGTAAGGCATTGACTTCTGTGCCTAGGTTATAAAAAACACTAGCGACTGTGGGAAGAACAATATTTATCCAATTCTTTACAGCTAGTAAGGAGCTCAGGGGCTAACTGCCAGTGCAAGACTCAGTAACAGTATAACAGTAGATGTAAGGCGATCCTATCTCGCCTACATTCTAAACTGATGGGCTCAGAGCCGAGAATCGGCTCCAACTCGGCCGGTACACTAGCACAAATTGGCTGGGCCAACCCCTATATCCCAGGATGCACTACACCCAAGCCCCCAGATCTCGTTTGCCGCTCCTAGTGCTAAGACATGGTTTCGTGTTGGCTGTGGCTAAGTACCCTATTTTTTTAGTCAAATTTGGGTTTTTTTGTGAGCTTTTTCTTAACATTTAACCAAAACAGCTATTTTAATAGCTATCTTGTTGTCTGAGTGTGTATTGGTTGTTTTAGCTTAAAGTTAAAATTTCTGTGGTAAATATGTGGTGTTTGGTGAGCCTTAGCCCTACCTTTAGAGCGTTTAAGTTAGAGCTCTATTCCCTTCCTTTCCTTCCTTCAGTGTGTGTTTTTTGGTCAGAATGTCTGGAAAAGAGCATAGGCCTTCTGGTTTTAAAAAATGTACCAAGTGTGGGTACAAGATGTCTATCACAGATGGCCATGACATCTGTGTTTACTGTTTAGGGGCCAAGCACTTACAAGAGTCTTGCAGTGTTTGCCATGCCTTTTCCTCCAGGGTCCTCCAAGAGAGAAAAAATAAACTGATTTTAAAAGGCTTAATCAGGCCTTCTTTTGAAGAGGCTCTTCAGTCTTCAGAGCCTCGTGGTAAAAAGAAAAGGTCGTCGGTTCCGACCAGTCCGTCGGATCTGCCGCTTAAAAGAGGAAAATCTATGTCTTCATCTTCGGCTTCATTGCCCTCGGAGCCGAGAGATGAGAGACCAAGTTCTGCTTCCCCTTCCTTGGTTCCACTGACTTCGGAGCCGATGGAAAGGGGTTCGAAATTGGGATCTCCTCCCTCGGCTCCTAGGGCTTCGGAGCCGAGAGAGAGAGGGTCGGCTCCAGGATCGGTTTTGTCGGCTCCTACTTCATCGGCTCCGAGGGAGGCTTTGGTGTTCCTTGAGTCTGCCTTGGCTCCAATATTGTTGGAGCCGATTCGGAGCCAAACTCCTACGGTGATATTGGAGCCCATAGAGACAGTTTGTCGAGCCCCTTCTATTTCCTACAAGTCCTCCAGGCTCTCTGATTTGGACCTGGACAGGGTTGTCCAGAGGCTCCTACAGTCACCGGTCTTTTCCAAATTGCTGTCGGCCCCAGCCCAGTCGGCTCCGGAGCCAGCCTTGCCTGTACCGTCTCTTCCTCCTTCGACAACCTTAGGGTCATCAGAGCCAGGGTTTACAGAATCTGGGGAAGTTGTTGGGTCGGTTCCGAGACCCGCTGCTAGTCCGTCGGCACCTACCTCTGCTCCAACCTTCTCGATACTTTCGACAGGTCCTTGTACTCGTGGCTCTTTGGTCGTGCCTGAGGGGGAGTCATTGGGGCTTCTGACCTCGGCTCCTAGTCTTCCTCTTGGTGCTTCAGGGAGGGGGGGCCCAATTCTGGTCAGGGCCTTGGAGGGGGGTCTTTCTACAGACTCTGGTGGACCCGCCTTCGAGCCTATGAGGAGTGCGCTGGCCAAGTCCCTAGTCACTTCTCCAGAATCTGTAGCTCCTTCCCTGGGCACGCCGACTGGAGCCTCTGGTGCACCCCTGTCCTCGGACAGCGGGGCTCCCAGGCCTGAGGATACCTCCTTGTGTGGTCCCTTAGTTTCGGATGGGCCTTCAGAGTCCTTGCCTGATGAGACCCCTAGGAAAAAGATGTGCAAGAGGAAGCACGTGGACTCCCCAGACGAGTCCGTCACCTCAGACACCGATCTGGATGATGCGGAAGGGTCCCCTAAGTCGTCTGACGATGTGTCGTTCTCTGACATACTAGAGATCTTGAGACAGAGAGGCGACTGGCCTTCCAAAGCCCCTTCCGCGGAAGAGTCGGTGTTCCTTAAGGCCTTCGGAGCCCAGCCCTCCGCCTCCTGGGTATCTTCACCCTTCGACGAGTTACTGGACATTACATGTCGAAGGGTGTTGGAGCACCCTGACTCTGTGGAGCCTGTTCCCACTCGTCCCAATAAATTCTTGTCTGCACCCCCCGATAAGCAGTTTCTCACTAAGGGAGTTCCGGTAGATGCTATGGTGGTGGCGTCTGCCACTCAACAGGACGTGGCAGAGGCTTCGATGTCTATCCATCCACCTAACAAGGAATCTAGGAGCATGGATAGGTACGGGAAGCGTACCCTATCTTCAGTGACCATTACCTTGTGGTCACTGAATTATTTGTGCCATTTCACAAGACTACAAAGGGATCTCGTGAAGGAGTTGGGAGATACCCTTTCGGGTAATGTGCCTGAAGCGTTGGCTCAGTCTGTCAACGCCCAGCTATCTACCCTGTCATCCGTCATTAACTCGTCCATGAGGCTCATTTCATATGCGGCCGAGGGGGCGGGTAGAGCAGCGAGTTCGGGCATAGCCCTGAGGAGGCAGGTTTGGATGCGCTTGTGTCACTTTGCGGAGGCGTTCAAGTCTTCATTCACAGATGCTCCCTTTGATGGGTCCTCACTCTTTGGACCTAAGGTGAAGGACACCCTCACTAGATGCGAGCAGGAGGGCAAGACCTTGTCTGCCGTTGGGGCCCGTTTTTCGCTTCCCACGAGACCTTATCCCAAGGCTCAGAGGGGAGGGAAGATGTGGTTCAAGAAATCGCAAAGGTCTTTCCCTGCTCATCAATGTGAACCCCCCCTCCAGAGGCAGAGGAGGGGGGGAATTACTCTGGAAGGCGTCGCCCTAGAGGCGGCAGAGGCCCCTGCAACACAGGAGACCGCGAATCCTTTCACGGTTCATCCTTCCAACATCCCTAAGGGACGGCCCGACTGTGCGTCTCCGGAGCCAGTCGGGGGTCATTTTTCGGGGCACCTGAAAGCCTGGGAGTCCATCACTCAGGATCAGTGGGTACTCCGGATCATCGTCGGAGGTTACACCATACCCTTTATTCATCCCCCTTCCCCTCCAAGGAAAATCCCGGACATGCCACCCAATTAGAGGGTTCATGCAGCTACAGAAGTGTTAAAGCTGCTAGAAAAAGGAGTCATCCAACCAGTCCCCGAAGGCCAGACCTGATTAGGAACTTACTCAAAATTATTTTTGGTGCCAAAAAGAACAGGGGACTTGAGACCTATTCTGGATCTCAGCCGTCTCAACCGCTTCATGAAGAAGTCCAAGTTCCAGATGGTCACGCTACAATCCATTTTCCCATTGCTGGAAAAAGGAGTTTGGATGTGCTCCATCGATCTCAAGGACGCCTATTATCACATCAAGATAGACAAAGCGTCCAGGACTCACTTACGCTTCCGCCTGGGATCCAGTCATTACCAGTTTCGGGCCCTGCCCTTTCGTCTCACCACAGCCCCCAGAGTGTTTACCAAGTGCCTGGCAGTGGTAACGGCTCACCTGAGGCGTCTTGGATTCCAGGTGTTTCCGTATCTAGACGACTGGCTCCTCACTGCCCCCACCAAGTATCTGCTCACTCAAGCTGTGACTACCACCATCGAATTAGGTCAATTGCTAGGCATAACATTCAACTGGGAAAAGTCTGTATTGCTGCCATCACAGCGTGTTGCCTTTATAGGCGCAGAGCTAGACTCCATAGAAATGCGAGCCTACCTCCCAACAGAAAGGATAAGGATCTTACAGAACCAGGTCATGGACCTATTGCCCGTCGGAAGGCTCCAGCCAGGTTAGTCCTTCAACTCTTAGGATCTATGGTGGCCACTATTTTGTTAGTTCCAATGGCAAGGCTGCACATGCGAATTCTACAGTGGCTCCTTTCGAGCCAATGGTCCTTTCAGGAACTCCCGTTGTCCCACCCGATTCTAATCATGGACACTTGTCGGCGGGATCTCCACTGGAGGCTTCTCTCCTCCAATCTGAACCTAGGCAGACCTTTTCACCCCCATTGCCACTGTCACCATGGATGCTTCCCAGACAGGGTGGGGGGGGCATTATCTGGGCAGGACTGTCCAAGGCACTTGGCAAGACCACGAGACTCGCTTACATATCAATGTCCTGTAAATGAGAGTGGTGCTTCTAGCGTTGCAGGCACTTCACAGCTCTCTCTCACTGGGGACAATCGCGATCCTTTCAGACAATACATCGGTGGTTTGGTACCTCAACAAACAGGGAGGAACCAGGTCTTACCCCCTTTGCAGAGAAGCCATGAAAGGGTGGGAATGGGCGATTGCTTCCCAGAGGTTCCTTGTGGCAACGCACATTCCTGGGAAATCCAGTGTTATAGCAGACAGGCTGAGCAGGGACATTCTGATGCCTCACGAATGGTCCCTGAACAACCAAGTGGCGGATCGGATCTTCGCCCGGTGGGGGTTGCCTTGCTGCGATCTATTCGCCAGTCCGCTGAATGCGAAGTGCGACAACTACTTCTCCCTGATTCCTGCCCAAGGGGAAGAACCTAGGGATGCGCTAGTTCACAAGTGGCCCTCCGGTCTACTCTATGCCTTCCCTCCACTTCCTCTACTGCCCAGACTGATTCAGAAGGCTATCCGTTTGGGAAGCTTCATGATCTTGATAGCCCCATTCTGGCCCCGTCAAGTATGGTTTCCATTCCTGAGGAAGTATGCGGTGGATGGTCCCTGGATCCTAGACCCGGTCCCGGACCTCCTGACTCACCAGTCGGGGCAGGCCCATCCGTCTCTACGGACTCTCAAGCTAGCGGCCTGGTTGCTCCACTTCCGACCTTCGTCAGGCAGCATGTGTTTTTGCCTGAGGTGGTTCAGATACTGTCCTCTTCACATAAGCCTTCTATCAAGAGTATTTATTTTAGCAAATGGAAAAGATTTGCCTTCTGGGCTCAGCGGCATAACCTTGATCCCCTGACAGCCCCTGTTTCAGCAGTATTGGACTTTTTGGCTTCTCTTTTTAGACAAGGCTCTGCAGTTTCTACGCTGAAAGTGCAGTTAGCAGCGATTTCCAATTACCATGTTGCCTTTGACCCTTCTCTCATGAGTCACAAATTGTGTAAGGCCTTTCTTAAAGGAGCTTGGTTGCTTCGTCCCCCTATATCACAGCCTGTTTTACCATGGGATTTGAATGTGGTCCTTGCTGCTTTGACGTCCCCTCCATTCAAACCAGCAACAACTTGTGAGAAAAAATTTTTGTCATGGAAAACTGCATTTTTGGTAGCTATTACTTCGGCCAGAAGGGTTTCAGAACTTCAAGCCCTTTCTGCCAAGCCTCCTTACCTCATTTTCCATAAGGACAGAGTATCCCTGAGATTAAACCCATCCTTTCTCCCTAAGGTTTCTTCTGCTCTTTCTCTTCAGCAATCAATTGAGCTTCCAGTCTTCTTTCCTGACTATTCCACCGATGCAGAATACAGATGTCACCAGTTGGATGTGCATAGACAACTACGTCTTTATCTGGATAGAATGCAGCAGGACAGGAAATCAGATCAATTATTTGTTGCCTTTGCAGATAATAAAATTGGCAAACCAGTCACTAAGGCCACTATTGCCAGGTGGATTAGGGATTGTGTAGCCTTTATTTATTCATCGACAGGAAAGTCCCTTCCATTTCCAGTTAAAGCACATTCTACTAGAGCTATGGCAACTTCAACAGCTTTCCACTCCAGACTGTCTGTAGATGAAATTTGTGCTGCTGCCACTTGGTCTTCTCCACACACTTTTATTGCTCATTACAAATTAGACTTGGAGTCCAGGAGTCGGGCGTCATTTGGCTCCACAGTGCTTGGGAGTGTTTTCCAATGAGCCTCCCAGGATCTAGGTGCTAGGGACGCGGTCCCATCAGTTTAGAATGTAGGCGAGATAGGATCGCCTTACATCTTTTAGTTATGTACTTACCATAACGATAGATGTATGCGATCCATCTCGCCTACATTCGTATATACCCGCCCTCCGGCCCCCTACCTGCAGGATTTGGAGGAAACGCTTTGTGGGGTTTCCACTGAAGGTCTTATTCTCTTCTCTGGATCACGTATCTCTGTGAGTTCGGTGCATGTGAAGGGGACTTTGTGTGGGCAAACAAGATATGGGGGCTTGGGTGTAGTGCATCCTGGGATATAGGGGTTAGCCCAGCCAATCAGAGACTTTGTGCTAGTGTACCGGCCGTGTCGGAGCCGATTCTCGGCTCCGAGCCCATCAGTTTAGAATGTAGGCGAGATGGATCGCATACATCTATCGTTATGGTAAGTACATAACTAAAAGTTATGCCGTTCACAAAAGAGTTTAGGTAATTTAACCTTGTAGTAGTCTTTTAAGTTAAGGGCAGGGTGGTACAGCGTTCTATGTTCTTCGCAGGCTGGGTGGAGTTCTGCAGCATAGGGAGTCTTTTTGGGAACATTAGTATGGAGCAAAAACGATGTAGTAGTTTTTTAAGTTAAGGGTAATGTGGTACAGCATTCTGCGTTATTCGCAGGCTGGGTGGCTTGTTGTGCAGCATAGGGAGCCTTTCTGGGAACAGTAGTATAGAGCAGAAACCTTGGGTCTAAATTAAATAAATGCACACTTAAAATGTTGAGCACAACATACTCAAACAAGTTTAAGCGAATATTTATTTTATCAACAACTCAAAATGTCAGAAATCAAAATGTCGAAAATTTTTGTTTGGCCAACTCCTTCTCCCAAGTGCTGTAAGACACTACAGCAACTTAAACTGATAATGAAGTGAAACTGTACTTGGTGCACTCGACACCATTTTGTTTACCACACCAATAGACAAATTATACAAACAAATGTGAACCAAATGTTTCTCTTTGACTATGAAAAACTGTGTACTACTGAAACCTAACAGTGAAATAAACCCAAGTGCTCTCAATGATGAACTTCAGTGGATACGTTACACTTTCAGCAGTACCGCAATTACACTGCCAATATATGTCTAATTTCGTTAACCCTGTTTTGCTCACTGACATACTCTGGAATAGACTGCCCATACATGTCAAGCAGAGCGCCTCTTTGGCCCTCTTCAAGAGGAACCTTGACAGTTGGATGGGAAATAGGAAATTCATTCAGGGAATCATGTCAGTCGCCCTAATAGACAGGGTTCCAGGGTAGTAAACATTGTGGGTATAAATAACCAGGGAATTGTTATGGCCAGGCTTGTATAGGCCCTAGGGCCTATAGCCTAGTACCAACTTATGAATCTATGAACTGCACGAAGGAGATCTTGTGTATTGTATTCCTCTTTCTGTTGCAGAACTTGTTGCAACCTTTCATATCTACACAGTGTTTTTCTTTTTTTAGGAGACGGGCGACATCCCGACTGCAAATTTAATCTAATTTTGTTAACCTTCTTTTGCTCTGACTAGCATTCCTAACACAGATGGAATATCGCAAATTCGCCGACCTAGCAAACAGCGGATACGTCTGTGCCATCCCTCCACTTGATTTTGTGTGCGAGGCAAAGAAAGAGCATTTAAGTCACACACATTCCAGAAATCTGTGCTAAACATAGCAGGTAATCTAGATACACAAAATAACCTAGTGTTTTGTTTTTTAACTTGACCCAAAACATACGTATCTGAAAAGTACGATAGTAAATCCTTGCCTTCAGTAGGGAATGTTTCAGATAACTGCAAAAATGCTGGAACGACCTCTTTTACATCCAGGAAAGACAAAGCAATAAGCTTTTTAACACTCATTTGAAAGTTTACAGATTTACCATACAACCTTGATAATCCCAAGCTCTGTATCTTTCTCCAGATAGCTTGACTAAAATGGAACAGACAACCCTTAGAACGTACATCTGGAAAATTATGTTTTACACTTCGAAGGGCTGCCATCTCAAAGTCAGACAAAATAAATTTGACAGATAAAGTAAGGTTAGCTGTAGTCATTAGATCAGAAAGGCAGCCCCACATAAAATTATAACATTTATACGATTTGTTTCATCATTAGACAGAAAACTAAAGGGATGTACTTAGTATTTCCACCAACTGTCATGAGACCATGAATACTGTACAGTTGCCTACACAAGCAACCTTTCGTAAGAAAGACACCATCCATAAGCCAAACAGGAGATTTACTTAAATCTTTGAGATTCTCAATGGTAGAAAACACTTACAAGTGTATATTATTTGAAATATCAAACATTTTCTTTTGGACAAAGCACCCTTCTTTTAGAGTACAATCACTGGGATTTACGCTTTCTAAACTAGTACACACAGGGACATAACTTCTAACTGCACTACGACGAACTCTATTAACTTGCTGCAGCATAGATCTTCTTGATGGAAATGCAGCTGAGTATTCTATAGAACTAGATGCACAGACATCATCAACAAGTGCTGGAGTATCCCTACATGTACGAGTACTTTCCTTTAATTTATCACAAGCAATGTACTTTTCTAATTCACATACATCTGAAGCATGGTGATGCCCTGTACATTTCAAAAGTAGTTCACCATATATTTCCTTCTTTGTTACTGCGCGTCCTTTACAGCTTTCTTTTAATTTGACTTGCAACACCAGTACTTTTTACCTTTCAGCACCTTTTCTAAGCTATACAAATAACCATCTATGTTTAGCATTTCTCTTCCTTTTTGAGACTTTGCACATTCATAATAGTCTCCTACAACACCAGGTGAGAAGCAGTTTGAGGTAGCCATAGCGTTACGCTCTCCTGAAGCATCACAACTACCAGTTTAGCACAACTGAATTTATATTAATTGAAGCTATGTCATTAATTTATTACTACATTTCATTGGAAGTTATCATATGCTTACTGCTGTTCAGTCTTGCACGTACTTCATTAAACAGTATATTCCAATACTTTCAAGGTTGGAGGACAGTGATTAGTTGTATTTACGTTCTATTTGAAAGGAGTTGCTTAAATGATGTAATACGTGACATAATTTTGTGCTGGCCAAGCAAAACATTTTGGAACTCATATTTCTGACATTTTGAGCTGTCGATTAAATAAACGTTCGCTTAAACTTGCTTGAGTATGTTGTACTCGACATTTTAAGCGTTCGTTTATTTAATATAGACCTGAAACCTTGTAGTAGTCTTTTAAGGAAAGGGCAGGGTGGTACAGCATTCCGCATTATTCGCAGGCTGGGTGGCTTGTTCCACAACTTAGGGAGCCTTTCTGGGAACAGTAGTATATTAGTAGTAGTAGTTTATTAGTAGTATTATAGTAGTAGATTATAGTTGTATAGTAGTAGTATATTAGTAGTATTATAGTAGTAGATTATATTTGGTCTTGATGTGATAAGAGGTCTTGTTAATGTTAAGTTGGACATTTAGGAATTCCAGATTATCTTGTGTAACTAGTTATGAGGTGAAGTGCTTTTTTTTGTTTTTACATTTGATGTGCAGTCAGACAGCATTGTTCTAGAATGTCTTGAATAGTGAATATCTGGAGGTTGTAGTGTAAATTGTTGAAAATAGTGTAAACAGCCTGAGATTGTAACATATTTGTGACAGCACCAAGAATGTTGTTGTTTTTCATGTAACTGACATTTGTTTTTCAGTATACAGATTGGCTAATATATCAAATAAACATGCAGTTGTTGTAATTTCTGTTTGGGCATCTATATGCAGAATTACAGTGGAGTTACTGTTATTATCATGAGCCAGAATACTGATCCTTTGCACCTTGCAGGTAGCTTGCATCAGCCTTTGCAAATACTAATGGCTAGTGGGCACAGTTCGCAATTAGATCTTTGAGGGTTGTTACAGCAGAGTCATGCTGTGCAAACACTGATTTTGTGACAGGAAATTGCTTATTTCTGAACTTGTTGTTCATCTAGGCCCATATGTTTCCCAGTGTCATTAGGAGCATTAGGTAGTTAATAAAATAAGTAATTATTTGCTGTTTTCAGCTTTTTGCTGCAGCTCAGTGGGACAAGATCTAGCTTCATAGCTTATTTTTCTTTGATTTCATAATTTTTATATTTTTGAATTTCTTTTGCTTGCCTCCATCACAGATAAGTAGTTATGACTTTCATGGAGAGGTTTCTCACTAATGTCTTAACTGTTAAAATGTGCTTTTGGCAAGTGAGGTCTGATAGAGTATCAACACTGTGTGGCTGTCTTCTTGGAAAGGGATTACAGTACTGCCAGCTGGTCAAGCTTTTTGTCTGTCCATTCTGACACTGATGATGCTGTAGATCTGCCTTCTACCCATGAAGGTAATTGCTGTTCATGAGTGTCTGGCAGGTGAGGGCATAAAGAATACTGTTTGAGGATAACACGTTAGACTTTAGGTTTCTATTAAGCTTCTAAAAATAAAGATTAAAGGTAAATAAAAAAAATTGCAAAATGTTGACTTGCATTGGAAGAGGACTTCAGCAGCATCATAGCACAGAAAAATATGGACGTATGAGGTAGTTTTGAACGTAGGGGCATTGTGACTAAACTCTCTTGCTTCTCTCTGTCTCTGTACCCCTCGCACTTCACTGTTTATTTTTGTCTGCAAAGGCCTTCAGTGAACAAGCCTTATCACATTTTTGAAAACGTGTAGCTCTGGCATTAATTTTGAACAGCACGTATATAGTCTCTCTTTAACTGGGTAAGGCACACTAGCTTAAAGTACAAGTACATCTTTCCATGGACAGTTCTACAGATTTAGAATGGTTAAGTAAGTTGCTTAGTCATACTCTAAGCAGATGGAAACTGGGACTTGAGTTCATGTCTACTGAATGTGTGTTTACTGTGCATTGCTGTAGCCTGTGTGGCATATTATTAACCTACATTTTGAGTCTTGCTGGTGATTCAAAGGGATAAAATCCTATCTATGACCCAGATGACTGAAGTTTGATTAGCAGCTTGGGTGCTTGACAGTGAAGCAGTAGGGCTGGATATGCTTGTCGTGGAAGGGTGAGAGTGAGCTGTTCATCTCTGTAGAGAAGCTTTGGTAGAGGCTGGAGCTCATAGAGATGATGCTAGGCTTGAGAGTGGACAGAGAAGGTGTAACCACCCTATGAAGCAAGGAATGCACTCACAGCCATTCTTCTTTGCTGACACACCTTAACATTGATGTAAGTTTGCTGGGGTAGAGGGTTAAAAGTTTAAGTAATATCCCTCACCAGGCTGCAGTGTGATGGCTCCTTGCCCATTTTATCCTACTCCAGAGTAATGGCCAGTGCCTTTGATTAGAGCATACACATGGAGAGGTCTTCATGTGCACGAGTCTCTTCAATGGTGACCCTTCTGGTATAGTGACACCAGGAAGCCTGCCAAGGTGCTGTGGATGACGGAGCTATAGGAAGCTAGAATGAGGGAATCCTGAAGTCAGCAGCAGGGTTGGTTAAAAAAAAGACTAATACAACTTGAACTAAGTATTCATTGTCTGGTCATTAGGCAGTTTCAAAAATAGTTGCAGGCTAAAATCTGAGACATGTTGCAATATGCCCTTTATAAGTGTTGCATTATGTTAGTCTGTTTTCTGACATGGTGGCTAAAACTTTTAGGTCTGTCTTGGGCAGGGTTCAGAGTACATATAATAGATGTACTGAATATTAAAGGCCGGCAATTAAATAAAGGAGTACTGTATACTGCAGCACCTTTATATGCATTCTTTCATT
Organism: Protopterus annectens; assembly: GCF_019279795.1. NCBI lineage: Eukaryota > Metazoa > Chordata > Ceratodontiformes > Protopteridae > Protopterus > Protopterus annectens. Next base: position 616,220,811 of record NC_056747.1, read on the forward strand.
TTATCTGATAACTAGGTTGGTGGGCTGGTCCATCATGGCCATGTTTAGAAACGACCAGGGTCATGAGGTAACAAAGCCTTTGAAAAATTTAGTTAACAGGTGTATGTTCCTGTGAACAGAATACATTAGAAATTCTGGGCCTGATTGCAAAAGAGCTGACCTTGGTGTAAGTAACTACTTACACTGAGAGCAGGTCTTTTGGAATCTGGCCCTCAGTTTAAGCCTGTTAATAGATGGGCCTTATACTAAAGTGGGTGACTTCCAGGTGAGCAGAAATGTTTCACAATCAGGGCAGACGTACACTGAGTGCAGTTTGTTTGGAATCTGGCCCTATAAACATTGCTGTTATTTACATTTTAGTAAATTATATTGTATTGTAGTGGGTTGTATACAAGTAGTAGAAATAATGGAGAAAGTTCGCTACAGAAGTTTAATGAATATATATATTTTTTTAAAAGGTGCCAGTGTACATTCAGCTATTGTAAAATCTCAGAAACTGTTTATACAAAAGACATGAATAATCATTCAAAGGTTTTGTTACCTTCTGACCTTGATTGTGGCTAAACAGGGTCATGATGGAGTAACCAGCCCACCAACCTAGTTATCAAATAAAATTAAATGAAATTACAAAGATAAATGTGCTGCAGCATGCAGTACTCCTTCACATTTAACATTCAGTGCATCTATCATATGTACACTGAACAGGCAGTTTAATCAGGATTTAAGTTGGAAATAAAATTATAGTAGCTAGGTACAAGAAGATATGTAACAGAGAGTATTTACTTAAATGCTATATATATATTGTACCTAGTAGTATAGTACAGTTCTCAGTTATGGTGCGATTTTGGTTAGACAGCAGTTCTGTAATAGATATGTGCAACTATGATATTAATTTAAATAAGATTTTATCAGTAATACTGAAATGTAGCATTTTGGGAGGAATGAGAAAAAAAACTGTAGTAGAAGAGAAAATATAAGAAGTAAGACTAGGTGTAGGAGTTCATGTGAGGTTAATATTGAAACAGCAACATTCAGTAACCTTATTAAGATGTTTTAGTAAGGAAACTTATGAATGGGAGGGTAACTTCACATATGATCTGGAATGAAATTCGACACTGTTCTTCTAGCTTGTAGAATGTTTTTTGTGCTATACTGATTGTGAAATAGGAAGATGTGATGCTCTTCAAATCTGGAGGGTGTTTCCTTTGGGGATAATGAGAGTTATTTTGCTTAGAGCTATTAGCTAATGGAGAACCAAAATTCTTGCATAGGAGATTGTGAAGCATTCCAGCAATTAAACAGGTGGCTGTTTCTGTGAAGGGCAGTGAGTTAGCATGTGATAGGATGTAACAGTGATGAGTATACAGGCATGAAGGGATTACAAATGAGCAAACTTTAAATTGAGCTTTTTGATGTGTTCTGGGTCAGGATGGATGATGATATTTTGAAGAACTGCTAAACATGATTTTCAATAGATATGACATGAAAATTTATATGGCCAACTTAAGTGACCCCTGTTCAGTTAGCAGTTGAGGTTCCTGTAGAAGCTAGCCGTAGAGCATGGGAGTGAGAGTCAGTTGCTGACATGCCCATCCTTTGGGGAAGAGAGGGAAGCTCTTGCTCGTCACATAGATAGCGCCTAGTGGAAACACTAGGAGTTCACATGATAGAGTTCCAAGATGGCCAAGGTTATGCTACAGTAGTGCATTTACACTAAGTAACCAAGACGGAATTAGTATGTAGTAGTATGGTTCCCCTTGATAGGTAGAACTTGTTGGCTCAGAGAAGAGTGCTTCCACTGGGATGGTGTAGGGTGCCCCCTCATGACCATCAAGCTGTCCCACTTCCTACTACTCAACTCTCATTGGGAAATGATGGGCTGATTGGGGCTTCTGGGCAGAAATGAATAAGCCAAAGGACTAACACCTAGCCCAGGAGTACCTGGTTCCTGTTCCACTAGAGTAAATAGACCAACTGGGCAAAATTAGGGGAGCCATCAGTCAAGGTTGGCAGGGGAGCACAGAGAAAAAAGATGTATACCATGAGCATACTTGTAATATTTAATTAATGGGACCACTAATTGGGTGGAGGTCTTACTGTCCATACTCTTTAAGGGAACCAAAGGACATGATTGTGTTAGCTTTGTCAGGCATAAGAAGCTGTTTGTGCAAGTAGAACCAGTGACAGGGTAACAGAATTTATATATATGGGTCTACTTTGTTTAGTTGAATCTCATTTCATTTCACCGTGACCACTTCGCTGAAAACTCAAATTACTGAAAACTCATTTCACTGAACTGCAGTTAGTATATATGGCACTGTGTAGAGTACTGTAAGGCAAGTAAAAGGTATATGCCCTTTTCCCCACTGTAGTGCAATCCTGGAGTTAGTGTATATATATATATATATATATATATATATATATATATATATATATATATATATATATATATATATATATATATGTGTGTATATAGTTAGAGGGGGTGTGGGGGGCACACCCTCCCACATTGGGGAGTGTGGGGGGGCGTTAGTTTGAGTACGTATTGTCTTCTGGAGAGAGTTAGTCACTGGTGTTGTAGCTATGCATGTCTATTGTTTTGAAGTTTTTGATAAAATACAATATAAAACAAACAAGGTAGTGGGCTACACCCCCTACTCCCCCTGACTATATGTGCTAACTCCAGGATCACACTACAGTGGGGAAAAGAGCATATACGATTTACTTGCCTTACAGTACTCTACACAGTGCCATGTATACTAAGTTCAGTTCAGTAAAATGAGATTCAGTGAAATGAGTTTTCAGTAATTTGTGTTTTCAGCGATGTGGTCGGGGTGAAATGAAATTTAGTGAAATGAGATTCAATGAAACAAAGTAGACCTATATATTTATATATATATATATATATATATATATATATATATATATATATATGTGTGTGTGTGTGTGTGTACACACACATACACACACACACACACACACACACACACACACACACACACACACACACACACACACACACACACACACACACACACACACACTTTTTATCCCCTCACAACAATACCTGCCAATCTTCAGCTCATCGAGATAACTCAGCCCATAGGACAAGAGATGATCAAAGAGGCTGTCATTAAGGCAGCCGTTGGAGGTTTTCTTGGTTAGGACTCTCATCCCATCCCCCACCTGAAGCTGATGTGAAGGCTTGCTATACTTTCCTTTGTGAGTGTGTGTGTTCCTACCCATGCCCTATGAAGGCTACTGCACAGGTACAGCTTGGCTAAGCCAAGTATATCTCAGATCCCTATTATTGCACAACATGTACCTGTCCCTCCAGTAGGTGAAGTGTTACAGTGGGCCAGACTGTGTCCCTTTTCCAAAATGGAAGAGCCAGCATCAGCTCATTCCCATCCTTCTAAGCCTGCTCCTCCAGTGCCTGAACCACTACTTGATTTCAGATTTTCTGGGTCACAGTCAAGGATTCATCCCTTTATATCATGACGCTGGGCTGTAAAGTTGCAGAAATTGGTTTTATAATTTAACAGTATTTTTAAACATCGTAAATTTTCATGCCCCACTCAAGCACAAAAGAGTTAGTTCTACCCTAGGTCACTAGACCTACCAAACAACTCATGCACCTTTGAGATAAATCATGGAACACCTGGCTGAAAGATAAGAACAGAAACTACCAGCATTAACATCACCTTCATAATAAAGCCAAAACCTAAATAAATTCAGAAAAAAATCTTATTTCTTCTCCCAACAGAACCACCACACCAAATCCTCCAAACTGGTCTGGTCTACCATTTCTTAACTTTTAAATACAGGCAGGCTGTCTCACAGCCTAATCCTGTCTGACAGTGTAGCTTGTTCTTTCATCACATAATTTATCAATACTGCTACCTCTCTGGTGTTGTCCAAGATGGCTGCACACTGAGCATAAATTTAATTTGAGCTCTGTCAGTCTGAAAGCAGAAACTGAGATATAACAGCCAGTGAAATTATCATTTGTGGTAAAATTCAGTTACTGGCTGGTAAGTGTACTGCCTGTGTGCCAGCAAAGACGACATATAGAGAACCAGAATGAAAATCATACAGAAAACATTAAGAGAAAACATTGGCTAGGAAGAATCCTACAGCTGTTAAGCAAAAAGCAGTCAAAACTTCAGCTTTGGTACAAGAGATTACTTCTAGCAATTAAGTAGGAAAAATAAATCAGATGTACGTAGAGGTGATTAAAATAAATGAAACATTAAAGGAATACATCAATTCAAATAGCAAAAGACTGGAAAGAAATAAACATTTTAAGTAGCTATTCATATGAACTAATATAACTGCAAACATTATATGTTTAGGCTAGCTGAGTATGAGGTTTCTCAAGATGAGCTGTTTAAAAAAATAGTAGAATTAGAATAAAAAATGTGCAGAGAAAACCTGAGATTTTCTGCTGTACCAGAGAAATTGGAAGGAACAGATTGCATCAATTTTATGAAAGCACAAATTAGTAACTGGACTGGTATTCCACAACAAGATTTATTAATTGAAAGGGCACAGTGGTTATGACCTAAATTAGTGAAGATGCAGTCATGCCATCAGAAAGAGTTGCTCTTGATAAAACTGTAGCAGAAGGGAAAAGTATTAAACATTGAAGACAGCAGAGTGTTTGTGGAAAATGATCATTTGCTGTATACCAGGCAGAAGAGAAGCACATTTATCTTGAAAACAGGGAATGCTGAGAGAAAGGTGTGAGATTCAAGCTGCAGTATCCAGCTGTCTTCAGAATATGTTTTTCCTGCTGAATCAAAGATATTTCTGGACACAGTGGAGGCTAAGGAGGAAATAAAAAGCTTATGTATCAAAAAGTGAGACAGTAAATAGAAGTGGTGTCTGCTTTTCATTCTTCTGACAATTAAGCTCATAGAGAAACTTTGCCAGTTAGTCCTTTTCCAGTGTTCCGAAGGAGAGTCTGGTGCTGGGAGATGAACAGGATGAAGACTAGCAACACTGAAATTAGTGAATAAATGAGACATTTTAAAGCATCAGTCACATTTGTGAAATATGGCCTTGCAGGAAAAAGTGGCTGAGAAAGATTGGACTTTTGCTGAGTTTGTTAAACTTGTGGGTGGACAGTAAAGCATATATCCCACTTTATGTATTAATGTTTTGAAAGACCCTAGAATGAAAAAATACTGTAAGTAAAAAAATGTTCTTATTAATATTTGTGCAAACATTTCATGATATAAACTGCATGTTTATATAGTAAAGCAGTTTTGTATAGTGCATATTGGGTGTTTTAAATCTGGGGGTGTCTTTTTGGTGACTGTTGTATGTGTTAAAGATGTTAAAGTAAACAATTACTTTTTTATTTGTTAGAAATATAGGCATTACAATATAACAAGAGATGAAAGGCTGGACAAAACAAGATTAAGTTAGTATGGTGTGATACTGGGCCGCTGGTATGGGTGTGGGGTGTAAAAGTACACTGACTATATGAAATGTAGAATTAAAGATAATTTCTGTTATTTTTACAAGGGTGAATGTCTAGATTAATTTCTTTGGCTTAAGCTATAAATGAGCATTTTTGTAATAAAGTAGGCTTGAAAAATAAGACAGAATGACATGAAAATGCTAAGTTCCTTATATCTGCAAAGATAGTAGATATTTTTCCATTAGCAAATGCTTTTAGTGGGAGTTGAACTGTTTACAGCTGAGGAAGGTGAACATTCTCTTCTGAGTAATATTTACAAAGATTCCCACATGCATCTGCAGAGATGCTAGCCATTTTCTCCCTCATTGATGACTGCTTTGGTATAGAGACAAGCTGTTTACAGGCAAGCAATTACTCTTGAAAGTTCTGAGCAGTCTTTGCCAATTGAAATGAGAAATTCAGTTCAACGAAAAATAAAGCTGTAAATTATGGAAAGTGAATAAAAACCGGGAGCCTCCCTAGTAGCCGGAACCCAAGCTGTAACATGCGCTTTAGCATGGGTAACCTTAATTTTAGGTTAGGTAATGCCTGTGGGTGTAACTGTCAATTTGGGGAAAATGTTCCTATCTGGAGGGTCAAACGTCAGTTTTTGAACATGTACATAGCTTTGTGTCTTTGTTCCTGGCTAACAGAAAGCCTTGAAAAATGTAACATAGCTTCAAATGGAGATGAGAAGAAACAACTGTATAAAAGATCAACTTGCCAAACATTATTGTGTGCATGTAAGACAAAAGTTGGCTATACACAGTCATAACAAATAACTATCACATGTATTAGGTAGAAATAATAGCTTTTTATTATAATGGCTGCACTATCCGTGTTATATTGGAGCGCAAATATCCTTACAGATATAGTCCAAAAGGAAAGATTATTGAATTATATTAAAAAATGCAGAATGCAAATAGCAATACTGCATGATGCATTTGGAAAGAAATGAGCATGTAGAGTTGACAAAGAAAGAATTTCAGGATGGTATTTAGCAGAATATTGGTCAGAAAGGAAAAGTGGAGTAATAATACTGACTGCTAGAGGGATTCCACTAATGACGGAAGAGGGGAAAAAGTAATATTAGATTTTTCGTAGTAAAGGCCTATTGACAAGTGGTATGGATTATGCTGGCATGCATTTATATTCCACCAAAAAACTATTATGGAACCTGAGCAGATTTTGAGAGGAGATAATCAGCTTTCAGTACAGAATATTACTTAAGGAAAAATATAAAAAAGGGTTGTTGTCTGCAAAAAAAAAATTATGAAAACATTTGATATGGAAGACATGAATCCAGTAACAGGAAGTTGGGCAGAATTTACGTATTATTCTCCAAAGTACGATGCCAGGTCTAGACTAGGTAGAAATTATATTTCACAGGAACATGTGCATTTAATGGAAAGTGTCAACACTCATCCAGTAACACTTTCAGATCGTGCACCAATGAAAAATAAAATAAAATTGCAGGGCACTAAAGTGAAAATGAAACATTGGCACTTTTCCACCTACCCAATAAAAAGAGAGAAACTTGAATGGATAGTGGAAATTATTCAAGAGCTATTAGAGAAGATAAGACATTTCTTCAGAAATTATACCTAGTTAGTGAAATAAAGTGAAAAAGGAGTTTTAAAAATGGTAGAAATAAAGGAGAAAGATATATGGTTAAGATGTAATAAGAAATATTTAGAGGGGCTGAGAAATGTTAAAGTATTGCAGAATAAGGGGAAATCTCACAGAACAAGAAGAGGCACAACTACAGAAAATAAGAGAGTATTGGGATAATATGCTTGAGTTTTGAAATATTGCTGTTAAACAACTATTTTGTGATAACTCCAGAGCATAAAAACCTTTAGCACAACTTCTTAGGCAACAGAAAGTAGAAAAGGTCATCGCCAGACTTAGAGAGCCTGAAACAAGAAAAATAACCAGAGATACTGTAGAGGTAGATATTTTGTAAATTTTATGAAAATGTATATAAAGCAGAGGAATGTGGAAGTCAAGAAAGAGTACAAATGGAAATATTTATGGAAGACTTAATTATGCCAAAGTTAGAGGGAGATAAGGCTGAACTACTAATAGTTAAGATAGAAGATGAGATAAAAATAGTGATGTATAATCAATCTGCAAGAAATTCTCCAGAACAAATTGTATTCCTGTGGAAGTTTGGAAGATGGGAGGTGTCGCATGTCTCACTATCTCACATAGATGACAAGCAGGTGATGTATTTCATTTAGATGCTTTAATACATAGAAACACATCAGGATGGATAGCAGCATCATAAAATACAAACAAACTGGCTAACGGACAAACCTTACATACATACATACATACATACTTATATCTTAACAACTTGCATACAAATTGGCAGTCTAGCTTGCACGTGCTCAGTATTTATACACTTGAGCAAGCCCTTGGATAGCTTCCTAAAGGTACATACACACGCATTGATTTACATCCTCCCTCTTAAAAAGATTGCCATTTGTAAAAACAATATCAGAGTTAGACATGCAATACTATATACATTAGAAACAAAACACAGTGTTCATGTCCAGGTTGCTTCATATCTGCCACAGGGTTTAGAGATGCGACCATATCTTGTAACATAACAATCTGGACCACATTTAGCAACAGGGACAGTCTTCAGTGCGCAACTCATATCAGGAACTTCTGAATTCATCACAGGAAGGGGATTGTCCTCTAGAGCTTCCTCAGGAATTGGAACACCGGACAACTCACTCTGTGATGAAGAGTCTGTCTCACAGGCTATGTGCTATGGTATAGGCTCAGACACCGGTCTCAAATGCTTCTGAATCCGCCTAAAAACTGCCCAGAATGGATGATCTCGGCTCTAGGCAAATATTCTTCATGACACAAATCCAATCATAATTTCTGGATGCTTGCATCCTTACCACTTCTCCTTCTCTTAATGGATTGAGTGGTTTGCTGGTTTTATCATAGTAGGACTTCTGGGTTAGGCGTTTTTTCAATGGATTGGCTTTCACTAACCTGTTGCTCTTGACATATGGAACCAACAGTTTACTACTGATTGGTAATATGGTTCTGGTCTCAACAGAAGTCTCTGAGCAGGTGAACCAAGATGTTTATCACTAGGAATATTTCTGAGATTCAAGAGATTCAGGAAAACATCACTATTATCTTGTTTTGACTTCTTTAGCAACTGTTTTGCACTTTGAACTGCACATTCTGCCAAACCATTTGACTGCGGGTACTCAGGGCTACTCTTGACATGAGTAAAGTCCTAATGTTAAGTTGTCTCTCTCGTCTTCATTCTTGCTGGTTGGGTTCGGAGCCGATCCTCGGCTCCGACTCGGCCATCTACTAAAGCTCGAGAGCTATTTACTGGCTCGAGGCCACCCCATATCCCACAATGCTTGGCACTAGATTCCCAGATCTCGTTTGCCGCTTCAGCTACGAGGTTGCATTTTTACTGGCTCAGGTCGTATTAATCTTTTTTGGTCTTATTAGCTTAAAATCTACCGTTGTATTTTTCTTATATATAGATAATCTTTCCCTTTTAGTATAATTAGACTGTGTATCCCCTAGTTTGTCCCACTCAGGAAACTCGTTTTTTGTTAGAGAGTTTCTACCCCCCCCTTGCTTCTTCTTTTTAGTGGCTAACCCCACCCTTTTTTGTACCTAATAGGAGTAGTGTTTAGCCTTATAATATTTGTATATATTTTTATTAGTACATAGTTTTTGTTGTTATTAAGTGTGGTGTGATAGTTTTTGTTGTTATTATTGTTAGTTTAACTAGTGCGGGTGTGTGACTGTTCCTGTGTGCCTTGTTTAAGCTCTAGTTTAATTTTCTCTCTTTGGTATCCCCTTCCAGTATGTCCAAGGATACCAAAGTTTCAGGCTTCAAGAAGTGTGACTCGTGCTGTCAGAAGATGTCTCTGACGGACGGTCACACTTCTTGTGTTTATTGCTTGGGTTCCCTACACCTGCAGGACTCCTGCTCGGTCTGTCACGCCTTCAGCCCAAGAGTCCTGCAGGAGCGTAGGAACAAGCTTATTTTGAGAGGCTTACTTAAGCCAGAGGGATCCCCAGTGAAGCCTCAGTCAGGGAAATCCTTAAAGCCCACCAAGCCATCGGCTCCCAGCTCGAAGCCATCGTCGGGCAGAGCATCTGCCTCCTCTTCGGTTCCGGCTAGAACCGACATCTCTGGACCTCAATCGGCTCCGGTTTTAGTGTCGGAACCATCTTTGGGCCGAAAACGTTCTAGGTCCCCTTCCCTCGAATCGGTTCGTTCGGCTCCAAGGTTACCATTGCTTCAGTCTGAACGAAGCCATAGGTCCCACTCCTCTCGGTCCTCCAGACTATCCGATCATGACTTGGAGAGGGTGGTTAGTAGACTCCTTAAATCGCAGGCCCTAGCCAAAATTTTAAGCAGCCCTTCTCAACAGAAGCCGGAGCTGGTTGGAGCTCGAATCTTGGAAATGGCGGAACCGATACCACACCTTTTGGCTCCTTCGTCAGCTCCGATCTCTTCATTGGTTCCTTTCTTGGAGGAATCTGGCCGCCAGGACTCCCTCGTCGGCTCCGAGGGGGTGAGTGGCATCGGACCCTTGTCTGACTCCGTTCTCCCTCTCGGGGCTTCGGCGCAGGTGAGCTCGGCTCCGACATCGGCCTCGGAGCCATCCCTCTCGGTGCCGGGAGGGGTTCACGTCTCTTCGGAGCGGGGACCTTCTGCTCTGCCTGATAGGGGCGCCTTCGAGTTCATGAGGAGCGTGCTGTCTCCTGAGTCGGCTCCTCGATCGGCCCCGTCGGCTCCTTCCCCCATGGTGCCTGCATCAGTCTCTGACCACCCTTCTGACCTCAAGCATGGAGAACAGACGCTCCAGGTCGCCCCATTGGGCATATCTTCCTCTTCTGAGGCCTCCCCTGATCATTCAGAGGAGCCTCTTCGGAAGAGAAAATGTAAGAGGACACATGTCAACTCCCCCGAGTCAGTCACGTCTGATACCGACTTGGAGGATTCGGAAGGGTCCCCAAGATCCCCCTCTGAGGATGTCTCTTTTTCAGACATCCTAGAGATCCTTAAGCAGAGGGGGAACTGGACTGCCCTTAACCCTTCCGAGGACGAGTCGGTATACCTGGACGTGTTTGGTGCTCACCCTTCCACCTCCTGGGTGTCTCCACCCTTCGACCCGCTGATGGAAGTAGTGGCTCGAAGGGCGTGGTCAGCCCCGGACACAGTGGAACCAACTCCCCACACGCCCACTAAGTTCATTACAGCCCCACCCAACAAACAATTTTTGACAAAAGGTGTCCCCGTTGATGCCATGGTGGTTGCAGCAGCCACGAAGAAGGAGTTGGCTGACCCTTCAGTGCCTGTCCATCCACCTAACAAAGAGTCTAGGATAATGGACAGGTACGGGAAGCGGATGTTTTCCTCAGCGACTTTTTC